>NC_036874.1:16437029-16449025 GCF_002910315.2 Salvelinus sp. IW2-2015 | reverse complement strand
CCTAAATTAAGAAAACCAAAAAATATTATTATAATAGGCTACAAAGAGATCTTTCTATACTGTGGAGAGTACTTCTGTACAAGGCAGAGGGACTGTCTCGTTGTGTACCCCTCATTATCGTTATGTTTAAACCCTGCTACTTCTTTTTTCAAATTTAAAGTTTTATTACATTTTCTTGTTTTTCAATCAACCAACAAACACATTCCACATTCACAGATGTGACAGACTTAAAAAAAAATAAAAGATACAAATAAATAACAATAATATTACAAATATAAATAACATAATAAAAATAATTATAAAAAAATAAATATATACAGTGGGGAGAACAAGTATTTGATTACACTGCCGATTTTGCAGGTTTTCCTACTTACAAAGCATGTAGAGGTCTGTAATTTTTTATCATAGGTACACTTCAACTGTGAGAGACGGAATCTAAAACAAAATCCAGAAAATCACATTGTATGATTTTTAAGTAATTAATTTGCATTTTTATTGCATGACATAAGTATTTGATCCACCTACCAACCAGTAAGAATTCCGGCTCTCACAGACCTGTTAGTTTTTCTTTAAGAAGCCCTCCTGTTCTCCACTCATTACCTGTATTAACTGCACCTGTTTGAACTCGTTACCTGTATAAAAGACACCTGTCCACACACTCAATCAAACAGACTCCAACTCTCCACCAATGGCCAAGACCAGAGAGCTGTGTAAGGACATATAGGGATAAATTGTAGACCTGTTACAAGGCTGGGATGGGCTACAGGCAATAGGCAACCAGCTTGGTGAGAAGGCAACAACTGTTGGCACAATTATTAGAAAATGGAAGAAGTTCAAGATGACGGTCAATCACCCTCGGTCTGGGGCTCCATGCAAGATCTCACCTCGTGGGGCATCAATGATCATGAGGAATGTGAGGGATCAGCCCAGAACTACACGGCAGGACCTGGTCAATGACCTGAAGAGAGCTGGACCACAGTCTCAAAGGAAAACCATAGTAACACACTACGCCGTCATGGATTAAAATCCTGCAGCGCACGCAAGGTCCCCCTGCTCAAGCCAGCGCATGTCCAGGCCCGTCTGAAGTTTGCCAATGACCATCTGGATGATCCGAGAGAAATGGGAGAAGGTCATGTGGTCTGATAGACAAAAATAGAGCTTTTTGCTCTAAACTCCACTTGCCGTGTTTGGAGGAATAGAAGGATGAGTACAACCCAAGAACACCATCCCAACCGTGAAGCATGGAGGTGGAAACATCATTTCTTGGGGATGCTTTTCTGCAAAGGGACAGGACGACTGCACCGTATTAGGGGAGGATGGATGGGGCCATGTATCGCGAGATCTTGACCAACAACCTCCTTCCCTCATAAGAGCATTGAAGATGGGTCGTGGCTGGGTCTTCCAGCATGACAACGACCCGAACACACAGCCAGGGCACTAAGAGTGCTCCGTAAGAAGCATCTCAAGGTCCTGGAGTGGCCTAGCCAGTCTCCAGACCTGAACCAATAGAAAATCTTTGGAGGAGCCGAAAGTCCGTATTGCCCAGCGACAGCCCCGAAACCTGAAGGATCTGGGAGGAAGGTCTGTATGGAGGAGTGGGCCAAAATCCCTGCTGCAGTGTGTGCAAACCTGGTCAAGAACTACAGGAAACGTATGATCTCTGTAATTGCAAACTAAGGTTTCTGTACCAAATATTCAGTTCTGCTTTTTCTGTATCAAATACTTATGTCATGCAATAAAATGCAAAATTAATTACTTAAAAATCATTACAATGTGATTTTCTGGATTTTTTTTAGATTCCTTCTCTCACAGTTGAAGTGTACCTATGATAAAAAATTACAGACCTCTACATGCTTTGTTAAGTAGGAAAAACTTGCAAATCGTCAGTGTATCAAATACTTGTTCTCCCCACTGTAATATATAAAAACTTGCAGCAGCACTATCAAGGTTCTTATTAGCTATTTCCAGCCTTTAGTTGAGATGACGAGCAAAATAATTCGTTTTTTACAGACCTTACACAACATGTATCTGCTCCTTTCCCTAATCACCCCATTCACTCTGTCAAATTTGAAATTAGTTGAGTAGTGGAGACCAGAGTCTATCAACTTGGGGCTGCTCTTGTTGGATGTCCTTAGTGAGCTTTTCAAGAGGGAGAAAGTTCAACAATCTGGTCAATCCACATTTTAAATGTAGGAGAAGTATTAGAGGCCACAATAGAAGAATACATTCTTAGCAAAGTATGTAATAGTCATAAACAAATGTTCTCTGTCAGGATCAAGAACAAAGTCCTGCTGGGCATTAAGAAGATAGAGACACGGGGTCATATCAAACTGTACATCTAATATTTTCTGTGCAGCAGTATGTATAGATTGCCAAAATCTGGCAATCTCTCTACAGCTCCAAAATACATGCAATATAGGTTCCACTTTCAGAGGTACATCTTTTACAGTTAGGATACAATGCCTTTTCCATTCTATGGGTCTCATTGGAGTGTAATAAAATGTGTAAAAAAAATGTAATTAGATTCTTTCATTTTTACATTAGTAGAGGAGCAGTATACCCTGTCGCAAACCTCCGCCCATAACTCATCACTGATAGTCAGACCAAGGTCCTTTTCCCAGATTATTTTTTCAAAGGAGTAAAGGAGGAGCCTCCTTTTCTCAGAAAGGAGTCTATAGATATAGGAGATTTTGCCTTTAATGGATTGTGCTTTAGCAAGGGTTTCAACTTCATTCGCTGAGCTCTAAACCTCCTCTTGGAAGTAAATGAGGAAATGACATGTCTAATTGAAGATTATTTAAAAAAATGGGATCTTGGCACATGAATTCACTGCAGAGCTCTTGAAAATTTCCGTGTAGTGGTTTTCTGATGAAATAGGTCTGAAAAGGTTCCTGATTCCTAGAGTATGCCAAAGATTAAAGTTGGCATCACTCAGGGCTTTTGGCAAGTCTGGGTTGCATACTAAGGCGAGTGAGAACATATTGGGAGGAAATGCCCAGTTATTTTTTACCAGTCCCTCCACGCTAGTAGGTGCTGTAAATCACAAAAGGTTTTGGCTAGTTTGCCCACTTCACTAAAGTTATTAATGAATATAATGAGCTTAGGGGCAATGAACCACAGGACTGGGCTTCTATCTGAATCCACATTTACATTTACATTTTAAGTCATTTAGCAGACACTCTTATCCAAGAGCGACTTACAAATTGGTGCATTCACCTTATGATATCCAGTGGAACAACCACTTTACAATAGTGCTCTAACTCTTTTAGGGGGGGGGGGGTTAGAAGGATTACTTAATCCTCATCTAGGTATTCTTAAAGAGGTGGGGTTTCAGGTGGTCTCCGGAAGGTGGTGATTGACTCGCTGAACTGGCGTCGTGAGGGAGTTTGTTCCACCATTGGGTGCCAGAGCAGCGAACAGTTTTGACTGGCTGAGCGGGAACTGTACTTCCTCAGAGGTAGGAGGCGAGCAGGCCAGAGGTGGATGAACGCAGTGCCCTTGTTTGGGTGTAGGGCCTGATCAGAGCCTGAAGGTACGGAGGTGCCGTTCCCCTCACAGCTCCGTAGGCAAGCACATGGTCTTGTGCGGATGCGACTTCAACTGGAAGCCAGTGGAGAGACGGAGGAGCGGGGTACGTGAGAGAACTTGGAAAGGTTGAACACCAGACGGGCTGCGGCGTTCTGGATGAGTTGTAGGGGTTAATGGCACAGGCAGGGAGCCCATTTGCTTAGTCGGAAGAATTAATGTCATCCATATGAACATCCTACCTAGATTGAACTATTTATTTCAGATGCTCCCATGCCCCTCCCACGTTGACTCTTGTCTGTTTGTGATCCTGTAAGCATTGTTGCGGGATTTGGGCAGACCAGTATACAATTGAAGTGAGTGAAGGCAAGACCACCCTTAGATTCAGGTTTCAATAGAGTGGAGAACTTGATCCTAGTTTTTTATTGCCCCATATCAATTTGGTGATGCTTTGGTTAGTTTTTGAAAAAGGAAGCTGGGAGATAGCATGGGAGAATCTGAAATAAATAGTTCAATCTAGGTAGGATGTTCATATGGATGAACATGAATTCTTCGGACTAAGCAAATTGGGAGGGAGATCCAGGTTTTGGAGATCGTTCTTGATTCGATCCAGGAGTGGAAGATAATTTTCCTTGAAAAGGCCATTCAGATCTGGTGTACAAAGATCCCAAGTATTAAACCCCTGTGCTTCCATTGGAATGGACATAGTGTCTTCATAGAGCTGGTGAGTGTAAGATTGAGAGGGCAAACAGTGGATTTGTCAAATTTTATCTTATATACTGAAAACTTGTGATACTGAGCGATTGTGTCTAAAATGGGGAGGGTTTCTCAGGTTGGATATGTAGAGGCAAGACAACATCGCGTAGAGTGAAATCTTGTGCTGCAGGCCGCCTGCGAAAACACCCATAATACTTGGATTGTCCTTATCAACTCTGCAAAGGCTCCGCCCCCAACAAGTAGAGCAGAGGGGACAGCGAGCACCCTTGTTTGTGCCCCGTCCCAAAGGGAAATCTGTCAGAGTTCAGTCCATTAGTTAGTCCCATGGCATTTGCAAGAGAGTATAGGGACTTAATCCATTAATAAAGTTTGGGCCCATATTGAACTTTTCTAAGACTGAGAACAGAAAGCTCCACTCCATCCTGTCGAACGCCTTCTCAGCATCCAGTGAAGCCAGCAGGACAGGGATCTTCTGTGCATTTACTTGATCAATAATATCAAAAAGACAGCGAATGTTATCAGAAGAGTACCTGTCTCTAATAAAATCCAATTTGGTCCTCTTTTATTATTTTGGGAAGAAGAGTGTTTAGTCTTTTGGCGAGCAATTTGGTAATTATTTTGTAGTGGAAATCCAACAAGCTTATGGCCGGAGGACGAGCAGGTAGAGGGTCCTTGTCTTTTTTGGCACACTGTAATGTGTAGCTGTGTGCATTGAGTCTCGGAGAACTCCGTTTTTGCAAAAATCATCCAGCATTGGCATGAAAATAGGGCTAAACTGGGCCAAAAAGCATTGTAAACTCTCTGGAGAATCCATCTGGGCCTGGGGACTTATTAGGTGGCATGGAGGTAATTGCACCAGAACCTCCTCAGGAGTGAAGGGGAGTTGGTCTAGTTCTGCTTTTCTGATGTATCAAATACTTATGTCATGCAATAAAATGCAAATTAATTACTTAAAAATCATACAATGTGATTTTCTGGATTTTTGTTTTAGATTCCTTCTCTCACAGTTGAAGTGTACCTATGATAAAAATTACAGACCTCTACATGCTTTGTAAGTAGGAAAACCTGCAAAATCGTCAGTGTATCAAATACTTGTTCTCCCCACTGTATATATATAAAAACTTGCAGCAGCACTATCAAGGTTCTTATTAGCTATTTCCAGCCTTAGTTGAGATGACGAGCAAATAATTCGTTTTTTACAGCACCTTACACAACATGTATCTGCTCCTTTCCCTAATCACCCCATTCACTCTGTCAAATTTGAAATATAGTTGAGTAGTGGAGACCAGAGTCTATCAAACTTGGGCTGTCTCTTGTGGATGTCCTTAGTGAGCTTTTCAAGAGGGAGAAAGTCAACAATCTGGTCAATCCACATTTTAAATGTAGGAGAAGTATTAGAGGCCCACAATAGAAGAATACATTTCTTAGCAAAGTATGTAATAGTCATAAACAAATGTTCTCTGTCAGGATCAAGAACAAAGTCCTGCTGGGCATTAAGAAGATAGAGACACGGGGTCATATCAAACTGTACATCTAATATTTTCTGTGCAGCAGTATGTATAGATTGCCAAAATCTGGCAATCTCTCTACAGCTCCAAAATACATGCATATAGGTTCCACTTTCAGAGGTACATCTTTTACAGTTAGGATAAATGCCTGTTTCCATTCTATGGAGTCTCATTGGAGTGTAATAAAATGTGTAAAAAAATTGTAATTAGATTCTTTCATTTTTACATTAGTAGAGGAGCAGTATACCCTGTCGCAAACCTCCGCCCATAACTCATCACTGATAGTCAGACCAAGGTCCTTTTCCCAGATTATTTTCAAAGGAGTAAAGGAGGAGCCTCCTTTCTCAGAAAGGAGTCTATAGATATAGGAGATTTTGCCTTTAATGGATTGTGCTTTAGCGAGAAGGGTTTCAACTTCATTCAGCTGAGCTCTAAACCTCCTCTTGGAAGTAAATGAGGARATGACATGTCTAATTTGAAGATATTTAAAAAAAATGGGATCTTGGCACATTGAATTCACTGCAGAGCTCTTGAAAGGATTTCAGTGTAGTGGTCTTCTGATGAAATAGGTCTGAAAAGGTCCTGATTCCTAGAGTATGCCAAAGATTAAAGTTGGCATCHCTCAGGGCTTTTGGCAAGTCTGGGTTGCATACTATAGGCGAGTGAGAACATATTTGGGAGGAAATGCCCAGTTATTTTTTACAGTCCCTCCACGCTAGTAGGGTGCTGTAAATCACAAAGGTTTTGGCTATGTTGCCCACTTCACTAAAGTTATTAATGAATATAATTGAGCTTAGGGGCAATGAACCACAGGATTGGGCTTCTATCTGAATCCACATTTACATTTACATTTAAGTCATTTAGCAGACACTCTTATCCAGAGCGACTTACAAATTGGTGCATTCACCTTATGATATCCAGTGGAACAACCACTTTACAATAGTGCATCTAAACTCTTTTAAGGGGGGGGGGGGGTTAGAAGGATTACTTATCCTATCCTAGTATTCCTTAAAGAGGTGGGGTTTCAGGTGTCTCCGGAAGGTGGTGATTGACTCCGCTGACCTGGCGTCGAGGGAGTTTGTTCCACCATGTGGTGCCAGAGCAGCGAACAGTTTTGACTGGGCTGAGCGGGAACTGTACTTCCTCAGAGGTAGGAGCGGAGCAGGCCAGAGGTGGATGAACGCAGTCCCTTGTTTGGGTTAGGGCCTGATCAGAGCCTGAAGGTACGGAGGCCGTTCCCCTCACAGCTCCGTAGGCAAGCACCATGTCTTGTAGCGGATGCGAGCTTCAACTGGAAGCCAGTGGAAGAGCGGAGGAGCGGGGTGACGTGAGAGAACTGGGAAAGGTGAACACCAGACGGGCTGCGGCGTTCTGGATGAGTTGTAGGGGTTTAATGGCACAGGCAGGGAGCCCATTTGCTTAGTCGGAAGAATTAATGTCATCCATATGAACATCCTACCTAGATTGAACTATTTATTTCAGATGCTCCCATGCCCCTCCCACGTTGACTCTTGTCTGTTTGTGATCCATGTAAGCATGTTGCGGATTTGGGCAGACCAGTAGTACAATTGAAGTGAGTGAAGGGCAAGACCACCCTTAGATTCAGGTTTCAATAGAGTGGAGAACTTGATCCTAGGTTTTTTATTGCCCCATATCAATTTGGTGATGCTTTGGTTAGTTGTTTTGAAAAAGGAAGCTGGGAGATAGCATGGGAGCATCTGAAATAAATAGTTCAATCTAGGTAGGATGTTCATATGGATGACATGAATTCTTCCGACTAAGCAAATTGGGAGGGAGATCCAGGTTTGGAGATCGTTCTTGATTCGATCCAGGAGTGGAAGATAATTTTCCTTGAAAAGGCCATTCAGATCTGGTGTTACAAAGATCCCAAGGTATTGAAACCCCTGTGTCTTCCATTGGAATGGACATAGTGTCTTCATAGAGCTGGTGAGTGTAAGATTGAGAGGGCAAACAGTGGATTTGTTCAAATTTATCTTATATACTGAAAACTTGTGATACTGAGCGATTGTGTCTAAAATGGGAGGGATTTCTCAGGGTTGGATATGTAGAGCAAGACAACATCCGCGTAGAGTGAAATCTTGTGCTGCAGGCCGCCTGCAGAAACACCCATAATACTTGGATTGCTCCTTATCAACTCTGCCAAAGGCTCCGCCCCCAACAAGTAGAGCAGGGGGGACAGCGAGCACCCTTGTCTTGTGCCCCGTCCCAAAGGGAATCTGTCAGAGTTCAGTCCATTAGTAGTCACCATGGCATTTGCAAGAGAGTATAGGGACTTAATCCATTTAATAAAGTTTGGGCCCATATTGAACTTTTCTAAGACTGAGAACAGAAAGCTCCACTCCATCCTGTCGAACGCCTTCTCAGCATCCAGTGAAGCCAGCAGGACAGGGATCTTCTGTGCATTTACTTGATCAATAATATCAAAAAGACAGCGAATGTTATCAGAAGAGTACCTGTCTCTAATAAATCCAATTTGGTCCTCTTTTATTATTTTGGGAAGAAGAGTGTTTAGTCTTTTGGCGAGCAATTTGGTAATTATTTTGTAGTGGAAATCCAACAAGCTTATGGGCCGGAAGGACGAGCAGGGTAGAGGGTCCTTGTCTTTTTTGAGCAACACTGTAATGTGAGCTGTGTGCATTGAGTCTCGGAGAACTCCGTTTTTGCAAAAATCATCCAGCATTGGCATGAAAATAGGGCTAAACTGGGGCCAAAAAGCATTGTAGAACTCTCTGGAGAATCCATCTGGGCCTGGGGACTTATTAGGTGGCATGGAGGTAATTGCCACCAGAACCTCCTCAGGAGTGAAGGGGGAGTTGAGATCTTCTTGGTCGGTCTCTGATAGTTTAGGTAGGGAGATTCCCTCTAGAAAGGAATGGAGTTCTGCATCCGTATGTTTTCTCTCAGAGGTATATAGTTTGCAGTAAAAATCATGAAAAGTTAAATTGATCTTTTTTGGGTCATATGTGACCTCGTCCTCTGCTGTTCGGATAGCCATGATTGTACGCTCTGACTGCTCTTTTTTTAATTGGTAAGCAAGCAATCTACTCGGCCTATTGCTATACTCATGGTATTTCCGTTAAGTAAAGAAAACGTTTTTTTATCTCCCGAGTACAGTCCAAATTCAGTTTGGCTTTGGCTACTTTAAATTGACTCCAGAAGATGCTGTCTGGGAATTGTTTATGTACTTTTTCACAGCGTTCCAGCTCCCCCTCAAGATCTAGCATATGTGCATCCATTGCTTTTTTTCTTAGAGGAAGCATATGCAATTAGATGACCTCTTAGTGTGGCTTTGGCAGCGTCGCACATTGTGGCCGGAGAAACAGGAGAATCTTTGTTGTCTTGTGTGTAGTCGTCTATCCATGTAGTTACCAATGTATGGAACGCTTCGTTTGATAACATGGAGGTGTTGAATTTCCAGCTCTTTGACCTCGGAATGTTTTTGCAGAGGTCAAAGCGGAGGTGGACAAAGGCGTGATCTGAAAGTGCTATGGGTCCGATTGTACACTTGGCTGAATTTATGAAAATCTTTGGGATAAAAATGTATTCTATACAGGAGTAGGTGTTATGAACATTAGATTAGTATCTATAGTCCATAGATGAGCTATTAGTCTCTCTCCAGATATCTATCAGTCCCATCTCTTTAGTAAGAGACTTCAACATCTTTGCAGATCTAGGATTTGTGGAGGGGACTTGAGATGATTTGTCTAGGGTTGGGTTAAGGGTACAATTAAAATCTCCAGCCACCACGCCAAAGGAAACACAATGCTCATTGAACAGGGTTATCATTTTCAACATGAAAGCAGGAATATCTGTGTTAGGGGCGTATATGTTTAAGATAGTAATTGGTTGCCCATACAGTGATCTAGTTATCCAAATAAATCTCCCCTCCGGATCAGATTTGTTTTTGTCAATTATAAATGGAACATTCTTATGGATAAGTATGGCTGTACCTCTACTGTTTGATTTGAAAGATGAGAAATTCACCTGTCCCACCCAAGCTCTGCGGAGTTTGGCATGTTCGGCATCACAGAGGTGTGTCTCTTGTAATAGCGCAATGTCTGCTTTTTCCTTTTTTAGAGCACATAGTATCTTTTTCCGTTTTATTGCATGACCTAGACCGTGGCAGTTCCATGTCTATAGATTTAAGGTACTAGTCATCGTCATCGAACTGTAATCGAACTTTAGTGCAAGTCATCTCTGGGTAAAGGTGGATAGTAGTTACAGCTGCGATCCCATAAAATAAAAATAAATGGTGTACATAAAATAACACTCTGAACACCCCAGCCGAGTTCCCAAACAACTCGACACATCCCGTTGGATCTATTAACCCCACGCTCAGTCTCAATTCTGTGTTCTGAAAAAAACAAAAAAACGGGAACAGTTTGCAACGCACAACGTCCCCCCCCCCCCACCAAAGAAATCCCTCATCCTCTCCACCCCGCATTGAGTAAGTGACAAGGTAGCCCCCGTCCAGACCACATTAAAAAAAGAGGGAGAAAATAAAATCAATAGCCCAGCCTACATATACCTCCCCCAAGGGACATAGGGCTAATCGTTTGGACCAAATAAAACAGAAATGTGGGGCAAATCCTTAAGAGGGATCTATTGGATAAGTTGTTTGTTTTTATTAAAACGTAATATCATCAAGATAAGGCCATAGGCATAAAATTGACACATTGTGCTTCTCGTTAGGTCTCTAAATGTGTCGTAATCGACAGCCTATAAATAAATGGTGGAGGCCTATGTGAAAATGATAACTACAAATAATAGTAATACAAAAAAAGGGGGAAATAAAAGTAGGTTGAAACGTTAGTAGACCTAGGTTAGGCTATAGATCCTATCCCTCTCAGCTAAAGGAAAATAAATATAAATTCGATGGCTATAATGACATTTAGCGGGGCGGGTGGGAATAAGACCTTTCTTGACTTCACTCGGAAAAATAAGTCTCACAAACTAAAAAAGTCCGTCCTTTCTAACAAGAGAGTTGGAGGTCTAGAAGTGTTGGATTTTGTTGACATAAATAACACGTTCAAGATCAACTGGTTGAAAAGATGTTTGATCAATACTGATTCAATATGGTATTTCATTCCAAATAATGTGTTTAATAAGTTGGGAGGTCTTCAATTTTTACTGAAATGTAATTATATTCCGTCCGTTGTTGTTGTTTTGAGAGAGATTACAGGACAATAGGCAAGCAGCTTGGTGAGAAGGCAAAACTGTTGGGCATTATTAGAAAATGGAAGAGTTCAAGATGACGGTCAATCACCCTCGGTCTGGGGCTCCATGCAAGATCTCACTCGTGGGGCATCATGATCATGAGGAAGGTGAGTTATCAGCCCGAACTAACGGCAGGACCTGGTCAATGACCTGAAGAGGCTGGGACCACAGTCTCAAAGAAACCATTAGTAAACACTACACCGTCATGGATTAAAATCCTGCAGCGCACGCAAGGTCACCTGCTCAAGCAGCGCATGTCCGGCCCGTCTGAAGTTTGCCAATGACATCTGGATGATCCAGAGGAGGAATGGGAGCAGGTCATGTGGTCTGATGAGACAAAATAGAGCTTTTTGGTCTAAACTCCACTCACCGTGTTTGGAGGAAGAAGAAGGATGAGTACAACCCCAAGAACACCATCCAACCTGAAGCATGGAGGTGGAAACATCATTCTTTGGGGATGCTTTTCTGCAAGGGTACAGGATGACTGCACCGTATTGAGGGAGGATGGATGGGGCCATGTATCGCGAGATCTTGGCCAACAACCTCCTTCCTCAGTAAGAGCATTGAAGATGGGTCGTGGCTGGGTCTTCCAGCATGACACGACCCGAAACACACGCCAGGGCAACTAAGGAGGCGCCGTAAGAAGCATCTCAAGGTCTGGAGTGGCTAGCCAGTCTCCAGACTGACCATAGAAAATCTTTGGAGGAGCTGAAAGTCGTATAGCCCGCGACAGCCGAAACCTGAAGGATTGGAGAAGATCTGTATGGGGAGTGGGCCAAAATCTGCTGCGTGTGTGCAAACCTGGTCAGAACTAAGGAACGTATGATCTCTGTAATTGCAAACAAGGTTCTGTACCAAATATTAAGATCTGCTTTTCTGATGTATAAATACTTATGTCATGCAATAAATGCAATGAATTTACTTAAATATACATGTGATTTTCTGGATTTTGTTTTTAGATTCCGTCTCTCATAGTTGAAGCTGTACATGTAGATTACTTACAGACCT
>NC_036874.1:16431053-16437004 GCF_002910315.2 Salvelinus sp. IW2-2015 | reverse complement strand
TGAAAGATACCTGCTAATTGGCTAGGTTTCACCAACAAGCTTTAATGGCCTGGAAAATATGTTTCCTGCACAATTTTTCCCCACTTAAAGCTCTCTTGTGAAAAAATTCAGACATAACTGTAAGGAATAAGTCATTGTTCTACCCCAGCTGGCATTTCGACAACAAGGGTAATATTCTCATATATGAACAATTTATAACATTAACATTGAAAGAGTTTCCAATACTTTCAGATAGTTTATTTCTGTGATCAAAGCCGTTCCCAGTGGTGTCTAACTGCACTAATGAAAACTCTCTTAGCTTTGTAATGATCACAAAAGTGTTTCCAGAACTCAGATTGGAAGGCGTGGGCTTACTTGAGAAATTTGTTGTAATAATACAGTGGGAGGGAACAAGTATTTGATACACTGCCGATTTTGCAGGTTTCCTACTTACAAAGCATGTAGAGGTCTGTATTTTTATCATAGGTACACTTCAACTGTGAGAGACGGAATCTAAAACAAAAATCCAGAAAATCACATTGTATGATTTTTAAGTAATAATTTGCATTTTATTGCATGACATAAGTATTTGATCACCTACAACCAGTAAGAATTCCGGCTCTCACAGACCTGTTAGTTTTTCTTTAAGAAGCCCTCCTGTTCTCCACTCATTACCTGTATTAACTGCACCTGTTTGAACTCGTTACCTGTTAAAAACACCTGTCCACACACTCAATCAAACAGACTCCAACCTCTCCACAATGGCCAAGACCAGAGAGCTGTATAAGGACATCAGGGATAAATTGTAGACATGCAACAGGCTGGGATGGGCTACAGGACAATAGGCAAGCAGCTTGGTGAGAAGGCAAACTGTTGGGCAATTATTAGAAAATGGAAGAAGTTCAAGATGACGGTCAATCACCCTCGGTCGGGGCTCCATGCAAGATCTCACCTCGTGGGGCATCAATGATCATGAGGAAGGTGAGTTATCAGCCCAGAACTACACGGCAGGACTGGTCAATGACCTGAAGAGCTGGGACCACAGTCTCAAAGAAAACCATTATAACACACTACACCGTCATGGATTAAAATCCTGCAGCGCACGCAAGGTCACCTGTCCAAGCAGCGCATGTCCAGGCCCGTCTGAAGTTTGCCAATGACATCTGGATGATCACGAGGAGGAATGGGAGCAGGTCATTGGTTGATGAGACAAAATAGAGCTTTTTGGTCTAAACTCCACTCACCGTGTTTGGAGGAAGAAGAAGGATGAGACAAACCCAAGAACACCATCCAACCGTGAAGCATGGAGGTGGAAACATCATTCTTTGGGGATGCTTTTCTGCAAAGGGTACAGGATGACTGCACCGTATTGAGGGAGGATGGATGGGGCCATGTATCGCGAGATCTTGGCCAACAACCTCCTTCCCTCAGTAAGAGCATTGAAGATGGGTCGTGGCTGGGTCTTCCAGCATGACAACGACCCGAACACACAGCCAGGGCAACTAAGGAGTGGCGCCGTAAGAAGCTACATGCTTTGTAAGTAGGAAAACCTGCAAAATCGGCAGTGTATCAAATACTTGTTCTCCCCACTGTATATACGACAAATTCTTCATTCTCAAAACCAACTTACACCGAGAGGAAAGTTTTTCTGGAACATGCTTATTCCTGACATTGTCTGGAAAAATGCATGGTTAAGGCCTTACAAATATTGTATACCAAACAAAGTTAAGGAAGTGCACTTCAAAATTGTACATAAGATATATCCATGTAATTCTATGATATCCACATTTGTGGCTATTGATGATATCTGCGTTTTCTGTGAAAAAGGTGAAAATCTGTCTCACTTGTTCTTTGAATGTAAATTTGTGTCAGAATTTTGGGAAAACCTTGCACACACTACCTATGTTTTTGACTCGAAAGATATATGTTACTATTGCAATGATAACAAGACCACTGAAATGATTGTGATTTTTTTATTTATTCTTGTTGCCAAATACTTCATACAAAAATTCCAAAATTCTATCCCAAAATTAAATTTTTTAAAAATTGAATTTAACTATTTTATTAAAACATTAACCCTAGTGAACAATAACAAGAAAAACATTTCCCTAAATCATTACAATAAGATTTTTTCAGAGTGATTACAATTGCACTAGAATAGTTTATTTTTGTAAATATTTTTTGTTTGTTCCAGTATTTTCTCGTTAATACCTCGTTAATGTAAATTGTTGATCTGTATTTTGAATAAAAAATAAACACATTTTAAAAAATGAGTATGTTGGGGCACTTGCTCGTAAAACATCTCATTCCAAAATCATGAGCATTAACAAAGGCGACTCGTCATTCAGGGCAGGTGGGTAGAGCCCTACTTGTTTAGCTACAAAAATATATATACAGTATTTTTTTTTTTTGTGTGCCTGTTTTGCATGTTATTTTGGCATTAATTCATGTCACATATCAGTTTGCAAACAATGTAAAATATAAATAATAACCACTGAGTTAATAAAGCTGCATACAAACATGGTCTCTTTTTTGCTTTCTTGAGTAAGGCAGCTCCAAAATGCAGGTGTTTCAGCCTAGCTCAGTGCTTTCTGTGATGGAGGGGCAGGCAGCCGAATACACGGAGTGTAGGGGTTGGACATCTCTAGGGGAGAGCTTTAAAATTCATGCCCCTTGAGTGCTGCCATAGTTACATTAGAAGTGCCCATCCAAGAAGGCTCAAGGTCATAGGCCAAAGATAAAATTGTCAAATCACGTTATATCTACCGTAGCTTTGATTGGACTGATGTCAACATACTTTCAAAATCTTAGCTAGCAGTCATCACCCTGAAGTAGACAATCTACTGGCAAAACCTTTCCAATCCTTATCATGTGAAGAGAAATTTTAGATAAAACGTATTGGTGCTCATCGGCCATTGTATATAAAAATGACACATCAAGTTGGAAATCGCAAATTCAACATTGAGTGGTTTGGAAGGAATCAGTGGGTAACTGCAAGCATTGCAAAACAATCACTAGCCTGCTATTCAGTGGAGTGGGTGTGTAGTCCAAGTTGGGTTTAAGGGTCTCCTTTCCAAGCTTAAAAGGATAAACATTCAACATTTGCCATGCAGTCAATCCAGCATGACTTCTGCCGCGTTCAAAACAACTGGAAACTCGGAACTGGGAAATCTCAGACTTCAGTGAGTTCAAGACAACTGAACGGTCATCCAACTCGGAATTCCAAGTCGGGAACTCAGGCATCTTTCTAGAGCTCTGACCTGAAGATCACTGACATCATGATTCAACCTTGTTTTTTCCCCCCCCCAGAGTTCCCAGTTGTCTTGAAAGCACCATACATCCAGAGAATGCCAGACTTTGATGACAAAGTTTGATGACAGAATTTTCCAACGAAGGACCGCCACGCCACCTTCCTGTTGAAGTGGGCACAGAACAACAAGGTGAGTCCAAAAATGTCTTGTATGCTGCTACATAAATGATGTAATATGACAGAGAGATATGTATACTGTAGCTAAGAAAGTAATACTAAGTGTACATTGTGTAGTAAGCTGTTGTGCCTCACCCTAATAATTTGATCCCTTTTCCCCTCATAACTTAGAATATACTGTTCTGACTTGGTGGTGCACATGTAGCCTATAGCCTGTTTCAGAGAAATGTCATCATCGAATATTGTAAGAGCTTTCATTGTCTGTGGTATGGTGTGTGTGGTGTGGTGTGTGGGGGGGGGGGGATTTCCGCAAGATCAAACCTATTTTAAATGTGGTCACCCTAAGCAGGATAGGAGAACTTATGCAGCAGGTTGGGAGACCAAGTTTAAGGTTAGGAAAAGGGTTAGGGTTAGCAAAATCGAAGGGGAATCTTTCCCTTAAATTGGTCAACTATCACATTTACAGCTACCCCAGTACCCACGCCCTTTCCTTGACAGCAAAACAATTCACATCTCTTGTCCCCATTCGTTTAACACGGAGCGCATGCTCTCTCTGACCAGCAGAAACACAATTCTCACAAGACCATTTCTGGTTACCTTCACCGATTCCACAGCACCCATCTCTGTTTTCACCCACCATGAAACCACAAATGGATCAGCCAAAAGGCAAGGGTCCACTTGTCCCAAAAATGTCACTCCTACTGTCACAGACTCATCTTTATCCTGACCAAGTGCAAGCTTCGGGCTCCGAGAACTATCACCTCCGATACTTCGCCCTCTGTCACGATCGTCTTGCAGWGAGAGAGAGGACCAAGGCGCAGCGTGTGCAAAATACATTCTCTTTTATTTAGAGAAGGGAAAAACCACGAAACGAACACTGAATACAAACTAAACAAAACAACAAACGACCGTGAAGCTAACGATGTAAGTGCATAGACAAGCAACAAACGTTCAACATAGACAATTACCCACRAAACCCCAATGCCTATGAYTGCCTTAAATATGGCTCTCAATCAGAGACAATGAACCACAGCTGCCTCTAATTGAGAACCAATCTAGGCAGCCATAGACATACAAACACCTAGACAAGACACTGACCCATATACCATACAAAACCCCTAGACAATTCAAAAACACATACATTCCCCATGTCACACCCTGACCTAACTAAAATAATAAAGAAAACAAAGAATACTAAGGCCAGGGCGTGACACCCTCATTCACTTCCATTTCTCCTCCTGTCTTCAATCTGGCGTACAGCTCACTCTGCTTACACTTTATACCAATCTTCTTTAATAAATCATCTATTTTTCCCTCTATTTTTAACCGACTCAAGCTGACCCTTTTCCTCTCTTCGACCTCCTAGGTCTCTCTTTTTCCCTCCATTCCTCCTTCGTATTCCAAGTGTACGTCTCTTTATTATAATAATTCACTTCTCCTGACATACATCTTGTTCATGCTCTCTCAAAGGATGCCATTTAACCAGCTGTCACAATCTCTGTACAATCAGCACGAACCTCTCGCTGTTCAAACCTTCTTCGATGAGGTTTTACGGCGGTTGGCATCCAATATGTTGCATTACTGCCACCTACTAGACTGGAGTACAACTCCCTTATACTTTCCTTGAAAATTAAATAAATAAACATATAACCTACCATCTAACACTAGAATCACTAAAAAAATCTAACATTTTAATAACAACACCCTACTCTATTATTTAAATCTATTTAGTCCTACCTCGTGCCAACACCCTGAAAGGATGGGACATCACCATGTGCTAAACATCCGATCTTACTGAAACATATATCATTCGTTGGCCTATCCCTCTACTGGTACAGACCTACTACTCACACCACTCCTCTCAGGATCCCTCCCCCTTGACCCAGCTTCTTCTACTTTCTTCACTGCCTCAGCATATGCCACCTTCTGCACTACTCTAACCCTGGAACCCTCAACCTGCCTATCTCGCACGGAACATTTCTGATCCTCAGCCCCATGCGCACCCCAACAATTAACAAATACCACTACTTTCCCCAAATGCTACACATTCCTTTGTCTCATGTCCTTCTGCACACTTCTCACACCTGGGAACCTCCCTCCTACCGACTGCTGCCACATGCCCATAAGCTTGACACCTGTAACAACGTAATGTATTCAGCACAAAAACTCGTACAGGATAACTTATATATCCTAACATCACTTTGTCGGGCAAAGATTCACCATCAAAACTCAAAAGAACAGACATTTACATTACATTTAAGTCATTTAGCAGACGCTCTTATCCAGAGCGACTTACAAATTGGTGCATTCACCTTATGATATCCAGTGGAACAACCACTTTACAATAGTGCATCTAACGGTTTTAGCACTCTGGGAGGAGGAAACAATGGAGTTGTCAACCGTGATGGCGAGATCATGGAACGGGCAGTCCTTCCCGGGAGGAAGAGCAGCTCGTCTTGCCGAGGTTCAGCTTGAGGTGGTGATCCGTCATCCACACTGATATGTCTGCCAGACATGCAGAGATGCGATTCACCACTGGTTATCA
>NC_036874.1:16339304-16430280 GCF_002910315.2 Salvelinus sp. IW2-2015 | reverse complement strand
GAGGGGGGAAAGGAGAAGATTAATTGTGTGTCGTCTGCATAGCAATGATAGGAGAGACCATGTGAGGATATGACAGAGCCAAGTGACTTGGTGTATAGCGAGAATACAGACAATGACTCTTCATCGTTTCACCACTCTCGCCACCCTGTCTGCACAAACACCAGGAATCTTCCCCTTCAGTTGGTCAACTTTAACATTTACTGCTACCCCAGTAATCACTCATTTCAATGGCGCCCTTTTCTTGACAGCGAAACAATTCACATTTCTTGCCTCCATTCGTTTAACGCTGAGCGTCTTCTCCTTCTGACCAGCAGAAACACAAACAATTATCACAAGACCACTTCTGATTACCCTCACTGATTCCACAGTACTCAACTCTGTTTTCACCCACCCTGAAACCACAAATGGATCAGCCAAAAGGCAAGGGTCCACTTTTTCCAAAAACTTCACTCCTAGTGTCAGTCTCATCTTTATCCTGACCCTCGGTGCAAGCCTCGGGCTCTGAGAACTTCACCACACCTACCGCTTCCGATACCACACCCTCATTCACTTCCATTTCTCCTCCTGTCTTCAGCTCACTCTGCTTACACTTTCTACTATTCTTCTTTAGCAAACCATCTCCATTTTCCAGCCATTTTTCACAGACTCAAGCTCACCATCTTCCTCCCTCTCTCAGACCTCCTCTGCCTCTCTTTCCCCCTCCATTCCTCCTCTGTATTCCAAGTATACATCTCCTTATGATAATACTACACTTGTCCTGACATATATCTTGATCTTGCTTTCTCAAGGGACGCCATTTAACCGGCTGTCACAATCTCCGTACAATCAGCACGAACCCCACGGGACGTAGCGCTTAACAGTGCATTCCACTTATAATGCAGTTGCTTTGTCTTGATGTTATTTTTCATCAAAAGCTACAGCAACACTTTTCAATTTCTATCAAGCGCGCTCTCTGCCTTCCTTCTCCCTTGCCGGTCACATGACAAGTTCCACTTCGTTGAAACCGGACGCTGTCCTAACCTACTACGAAAGTCACTTTTTATCGAATTGGCGTGAAAAGGGTGTGTCCCTGTTGCAGAGGACATGTTCTACTGCTGGCTCATCACACGCTCCATTTTATTGGAACCAAATTGCATAAGAAAACATTAAATCTAGTTGTTGATTAGTGTTACAAATTGTATTTGCTAAAGGTCACAATAAATGTATGTTTATAGCCTATTTTGACAAATATTTTTAACCATATATGCCTCAGTCTATTAGTAGGTGTAAAGGTTTTCTTCCAGGGGTGAAGGAGAGGACCAAAGTGCAGCGCGGCTAGTGTTAAACATGTTTAATGAAGAACAAGTGAACACTACAAACAACTTACAAAATAACAAACGTGCAAAACCGATACAGACCTATCTGGTGCAGAACACAAACACAGAGACAGGTAACAAACACCCACAAAATCCCAACACAAAACAAGCCTCCTATATATGATTCTCAATCAGGGACAACGATTACCATCTGCCTCTGATTGAGAACCATATTAGGCTGGACATAGAAACAGACAAACTAGACACACAACATAGAATTCCCACCCAGCTCACGTCCTGACCAACTAAACACATACAAAACAACAGAAAACAGGTCAGGAACGTGACAGTAGGTCTAATAGAATATAGAGATGAATAAGTATAACTTTAACCCAGCTGTTTCTTATCTTTCATTTTAGAGACTAGGCTATTCAACTAGGGACATGAGTCATGACTTCATAGATTACGGCGTGCACGTCTGCCCAGTGAGTCTACCTTCCCCATGACAGTCACTATGGCTGCGATGCAGACAATCGTCCTGTCCTGTCTTCTTTTCACATGCGGGAAAGTTCTGGGGCTGTCAGGTGAGTGCATAAAATTGCCTAACAATATACATTCAACAATTTAAATAATGTATTTAATATAGCCTAATCAACAATAGAAAACAATGCAGCTATGTGTTGTTAGTTAGATAACCATTCGATAATGCTGTAGTCGATCTATCTGCGCGTCACCAGCACTTCTTTTTCCAGGAAACTTTTGGCACATCACGGATATTCACTGGGACCCAACCTATAAACACACCGAAAATCCTGAGCTTGTGTGTGCATCCAGTGGAAAACGTCCTGCGCCCAGTGCGGGAAAATTTGGACACTACCTCTGCGATGCGCCATGGGACCTTATTAACTCCACAGTGTATGCAATGAAACACATTCTGCCAGATCCGGATTTCATCGTCTGGACAGGGTACAACAAACTAACATTTCTTTTATGTAGCCCTTGTGTGTGTGTGTGTGTGCGTGTGTGAAAATGTAAATACTTGTCCATTTACCTTCTTAAAGTAAAATGTTCCGTTGAAGAACATTGAGGATTGCTGTACTGTATATAAAGCTACCCATGTGATTGACTTTATCTAAAAGAGGCCCTTATAACAACCTCACATTTGCCCTACAGAGATGACACACCGCATGTCCCGAACGAGGATCTGGGAGAAGAGGCAGTTCTCTCCATTATCAGCAACCTCACCCACATCATAAAGCTTGTTTTTCCAAGTTTGTTTAACCTCCATTGCTTTTGAGGGGGAAGTCCCTCTGGGGCAAACTGAAATATATTTTGTTTTCCTTTTGGATATATTCGTCAAAGCCATATGATCAACTCATGCTACCTTTCAGGTACTAAAGTGTACTCAGCGCTGGGAAATCATGACTACCATCCGAAGAGCCAGCTACCCCCAGTCCAGAACAACATCTATGAACAGACAGCACAGCTGTGGCAGGGCTGGTTGGAACCAGAGTCTCAAACAACCTTCCGCACAGGTAAACTACAACAGATCCTGCCTAGGCCTGGTCAAAAGTTAAAAAATATATATATATTGGTCACATGCCCTGAATACAACAAATCAAATCAAATCTTATTTGTCACATACACATGGTTAGCAGATGTTAATGCGAGTGTAGCGAAATGCTTGTGCTTCTAGTTCCGACAATGCAGTAATAACCAACGAGTAATCTAACCTAACAATTCCACAACTACTACCTTATACACACATAAGTGTAAAGGGATAAAGAATATGTACATAAAGATATATGAATGAGTGATGGTACAGAACGGCATAGGCAAGATGCAAGTAGATGGGCAGTATAGTGGTACGAGTATATACATATGAGATGAGTAATTGTAGGGTGAATTATAAACATAAAGTGGATCGATAGTAAACGGGAGCCGTCTATAGTGAACGATAGGAGCATACAAAAGATGGCAAAGCACAGCAATATCTAGAGAATAGCGTTTCATATCATGTATCACGGTATCACTTGCTCTGAAAACCTAGAAGTAGTATTTCCCACCCTTAGGGAATTCATGTCTAAGCTAAAGGTGCCGTGGCTTATGGCTGGTAGCGGCTAAAACTGAGTTATATTAAGTGCATTGTTTAAAGTGGCTTAGCTGATACATTTTTACATACATTTCCATCAATTCCCATTATTAAAGTGTTGGAGTTGGAGCTCAGTCATTTGGCAGCACCACTTAAAATGTTTAGGTGGTGGCTGTTTTAGCAAACTGTATCTTTCGCCACTTGTGAGCGCATAGAAAGCCTGTCTTTTCAGCTGACACCACACTCCGAGGGCCCTCACCTCCTCCCTGTAGGCCGTCTCGTCGTTGTTGGTAATCAAGCCTACCACTGTAGTGTCGTCCGCAAACTTGATGATTGAGTTGGAGGCGTGCATGGCCACGCAGTCGTGGGTGAACAGGGAGTACAGGAGAGGGCTCAGAACGCACCCTTGTGGGGCCCCAGTGTTGAGGATCAGCGGGGTGGAGATGTTGTTACCTACCCTTTATCTACCCTCACCACCTGGGGGCGGCCCGTCAGGAAGTCCAGTACCCAGTTGCACAGGGCGGGGTCGAGACCCAGGTGTAGACTTTAAGTGTAGACTTAAAGTGTAGAGTGGAGACTACACTTTAAGTGTAGACAAGTGTAGACTTGTTTGCTTACTCCCGGGTGGCGCAGTGGTCTAGCTGCGCCACCAGAGTCTCTGGGTTCACGCCCAGGCTTTGTCGCAGCCGGCCGC
This sequence comes from Salvelinus sp. IW2-2015, assembly GCF_002910315.2. Classification (NCBI taxonomy): domain Eukaryota; kingdom Metazoa; phylum Chordata; class Actinopteri; order Salmoniformes; family Salmonidae; genus Salvelinus; species Salvelinus sp. IW2-2015. Next base: position 16,426,199 of record NC_036874.1, on the reverse strand, counting down.
AACCGGGAGGTCCGTGGGGCGACGCACAATTGGCATAGCGTCGTCCGGGTTAGGGAGGGTTTGGCCGGTAGGGATATCCTTGTCTCAGTATGTAAAATGTAATAAAATGTATGCACTCTACTGTAAGTCGCTCTGGATAAGAGCGTCTGCTAAATGACTAAAATGTAAAACTTTTTTAGACTTTACAGTGAAATGCTTACTTATGAGGCAATTCCCAACAGTTTAGAGTTAAAAAGTAAGACACATATTTGCTAAATAAAAAAAGGAAATAGTAATACAATAAAAACAATATATATACAAGGAATATCAGTACTGAGTCAATGTGCAGGGGTACGAGGTAGTTGAGGTAATAGAGTATGTGCATATGGGTAGGGGTATACCACTTGGGGCCAGTTTCCGGGGCACAGATTAAGCCTTCTGGACTAAAAAGCATGCTCAATTGAAATAATTCATTAAAATAACTTTTTAGTTCAGGACTAGTGTTAATCTGTGTCTGGAAAACCAGTCCATGGAGTCTGGAATGGAATTAGTCAACTCCAGTCCAATTAGTTGTATTGTCTTTCCCTTTTTTTCTTTATAGGTGGATACTATACAGAGAACCTGCTGAACCGACCAGGTTACAGGGTTTTAGTCCTCAACACTAACCTATACTACGACCAGAACAGTGCCACAGAAAAAATTGACGATCCAGCCGGCCAGTTCAACTGGGCAGACCAAGTTCTTACAGAAGCTGCCAACAACAAAGAAAAGGTCTTACCACTATCTCTATGTTGCAAGAAATAGCAAGAGAAGATAAGTGCCTAGTAACTCTGCCAGTAAAAGCCAAGCATCTGTTAGAAAATATAGAGATAACATACTCCTGTTTTCTTCGTATGTAGTGGAGGTGATTTGGAATCAAGCTCTCATGGAGAGGTAGCCCTGTCTGAGACTTGTAAAGCAGATGTTGCATACAGACTTTGAGGATATCCCTTTATGATTTAATCGCAATCCCACACCGATTTCTCTCTTAGGTTTACATCATTGGCCACGTTCCACCAGGGTTCTTTGAGAAGAAGCGGAGTAAGCCTTGGTTTCGACCCAACTTCAACAAACGTTACCTAGAGCTGATCCAGAAGCATCACTCTCTAATTATCGGACAGTTCTTCGGCCATCATCACACTGACAGCTTCCGCATGTTCTACAGCTCGGAAGGTACAGTGTCATTTAACAGATGCACATACTATACATTTTGTTACACCATCTCAAGACATTCAACATTAGACAGGGCCATAGTCTGTTTCTGCTCTTTTGTCAACATTGCAGTAGAGTTGGCAAGAGCACAAACATGTCTGGGACCAGGCCAATTCAACATTTGAACATGATTGTTCAAACATTGGATGCAGAGAAAAATGTATGTGTGCTGCCAATTTATAGTACTTGTGCCTCTAATCTATAGTATCTCACCAACTGTCTTTCCCCAGGTTCCCCCATCAGTACCATGTTCCTTACCCCTGGTGTCACTCCCTGGAAGACCACCTTACCTGGGGTTATAGACGGAGCCAACAACCCTGGCGTCCGCGTCTTTGAATATGACACCCAAACTCTTCTAGTCAAAGTAAGAGCCGTTGGACTCTTCTTAGAAGCCCCAAAAATCTGTCAATTTAATGGTTGCTCAGAAACAAAATCTTACCACTCTGCCTCCTCCATTATTGCCTGATTAATTGAAATGCATTCCAGGTGACTACCTCATGAGGCTGGTTGAGAGAATGCAAAGCTGTCATCAAAGCAAAGGGTGGCTACTTTGAAGAATCTCAAAAACAACATATATTTTGATTTGTTTAAAACTTTTTTGGTTACTGCATTATTCCGTATGTCTTATTTCAAAAGCAGCCAGGTGCAACAAAAAAGCTGGTAGTGTCCAGATGCATCATTCAAATAAAAAAATTACCAGCTAGCAGGGGGTGGCAGGTAGCTTAGTGGTTAGAACGTTAGGCCAATAACGAAAGAACCCTGGTTTGAATCCCGAGGTGAAGAATCGGTCCATGTGTACTTGAGCACCGTTAAGTCGCTCTGGATAAAAGTGTCTACTAAAATGTAATGACTAATATGTAGCTATCCAAGCCAAAAAAGAGTTGACCTGCCAGTCCATCTGCAAAATCTGTGGGTAAAAACCATCAGATATAAGCAATAAACTCACAATGTTCTCCAAAACAGCTGATTAAAATAACTACACATTTACAGCAGCTTTGTGCTTAGGCTGCTACTATGGTGCCATGGCTTCTCTCTTTTCCACATTGTTCCCCTTACTTCAATGCTGTTCCCTATTGTTATTTTTAATGACGTAATGTGTGTTGTGAGTGACCCATGTAAAAAAAAAAAAAAAATCAGACTTGACTTCACTAAAGTAGACTCAGTAGTGTGAAAAAGGTATTAGTGTCTCCAATCTGTCTCAACCCACAGGACATGGTGACCTACTACCTGAACCTGACCCATGCCAACGTGGCCCAGGCACGCTGGGAGAAAGAGTACCGCTTCACTGAGAGCTTTCGTGTGCCTGACGCCTCCCCGGCCTCCATGCACCAGGCCGTAGAGCGCATGGCCAGCGACCGCTGCTACCTGCAGAAGTACTACGAGTTCAACTCAGTCAACTACGACCTGACAGAATGCAACAGTGACTGCCGAGTCGACCACGTGTGTGCTGCTAGAGAGGTAGACTTTGAGAGGTACGAGCATTGTCTGGAGAAAGAGAGGGCATCATCGACTGGTGTTGCCATGTTGCCAGTTCTATCTGTGGTGATCAGTATTGTCTGGGCAAGCTGTTAATGATCTCAATGTGCACCAAAGACATGGACCCATTACTACTGGCTGCCTACAATGAAAGGACTGAACGGCTGCCCCAATCTATGGAGTCCTTCTCCCAAATGTTGCGATTAAGGACATTTACCTTGAATGATTTAATCAGACAGATGAATGTATCCTTTTCTAACATAAGATCTTTCAAGAATGCCTCTTTTTGAATATAGCAATCAGAATTCACAGATTGACTGCATGCGGCATTTTCCAGTCTGTGCATCTCAATTTCAATCATGTACCACGCTTGTTAAAGTACGTTATGCTATGAACATTTTAAAGAAAATAGTTTAATAGGAAGATCCACGACCTTTGATTTCAAAACTCTTTTTGTGACTTATTTTAACTCATGTTAATTGGTGTAAATAAAAATTTATACCACCTGAAAATCTTTTTGATACTCTAGAGAGGCCCATCCTTTGTGGTAGACTGTAGCAAGAATGATCAATGGTTTAATTTGAATTTCTTTCTATATAGTCCCTATTTTAATAAATCACTTAATAATCTTTTGAAGATCAAGTTGGATCATGAAATTGTCAGCCGGTGATAGTCAAGCAAATAACTGTTGTCTCACGGTAACTGACCGTTAATTAATATAAATGGGTTTATGTCCTGGCTTGCACGCATAGCCTACAAGCCACTGATGCATACCTTTGGAACATCTACACAAGTCTAATTAAATGGATATATATAGCCTACACCATCACAATAAATCCACTAAGAAACATGATATGAAGAAAATGTAGTCTATTTTGTCCTTATGTTTGGCACTAATATGGCTGTAGTTCATTTAGCAGACAAGATTTTCTTAGAATTTCGTGGCATTATGTTTTATTATTTTCTAGTATGAAGAATACAATTGAACATAGCTGAATAAAATAGAAAGGATTTTTTCTCCAAACGATTTCCAAGGAAGTCCGCACATGCAGCTATTCTGTCGAGCGGTTAATAAACATGTCCTCCTATATGCTAAATTTAGAGTTATTTATGCAACTTTAGTTGTTACAAACATTGGGCTATATGTTTAGATTAATACATTCTAAGGCTGCATGATGCGACTAATGATGATTTGAAAAAAAGTTACATGAAAGGCATGATTTGTTTCTTGTGCAGACTGCACACACTTCTTCAAGCTCTCATTCACTCACCATGCCTCAAGTTTCCCGGCGGCATCCCCCTTGTGTGGCCATATGTTATGAATTTTATAAATAATGACTAAATGATGTATACATTTAACGTAGAACTATAACTAACAGAATTCTACCCTGTCACTGTATGATTGTATGAAATGTATTAGAATCATAAATCTAAATCTGATGTGTGTAGTTTTAGTCAGAACTAGTACAAGGACTTTTTGTTCCTTTTTAGTATGTAAGCAGGGTGCAAGTGTGAGACAATGTATGAGATAAGAGGAGCTATCGACAGACAAGCTGTACTACTGTGTTCCTTTCAGGACATTCTGTCCCCACCCAGGGAGGGGAGAGATCTTGGGCTTGTAGTAGATTGTATAACAGGTGACAGGCAATGTATGAGAAGGGGAAGACTTGTGAACTATATTGTCATTGTTTCTGAGAGGAGGAAGGACATTTATGACAAAATGTGAGGTATATAGACCAATGTACAGGAAATGATAAGCAGAGCTCTCGTAAATTAACCTGCTGCCTAAGTAGACTGGCCTCTGTCTGTTTCATTTTAATAAGAACCTTACAAATTCTTTGTAACAGACAGAGTATTTTCATTGAATTGGTTAATGAACACGAGAACAAAATTCTCCTAACACCATAACATCCTCAAAAAAAATCCATGCCTTTTGCAGCCAAAGTGGCCATTGTGCCCTTGGGCTGAATATAATAATTATAATTCCCTCCTCCCGGCTGCAGTGCTCCAAGCCACTTTCACTCACATGGCTCTCTCATGTATAAATTCTTATTAGCCAATGCCCGTCACGTGATCGTGTCCTTCTCACAGGCATCTCAGCTAAGAAGTAGGCTACAAGTGAAGACAGACACATCGGGGATGCAACTGCATGCGTCCCTTTTATTGGAGGCGCATATTGAAGACGTTAGAAGAACTGTCCACATTTAGCCTAATTTGTCAGCCAACAAAATGAGTAGGTCTAACAAACAGAAAAAGCACTAGCCTATAGTGCATTCGGAAAGTACTCAGACCCCTTCCCTTTTTCCACATTGTTACGTTACAGCCTTATTCTAAAATGGATTACATAAAAAAAATGCCCAATCTGCACACAATACCCCATAATGACAAAGCGAAAACAGGTTTAGACATTTTTGCAAATTTATAATAAAAAAATATATACTTTACTTACATACAGTACCAGTCAAACGTTTGGACACATCTACTCATTCAAGGGTTTTTCTTTATTTTTTACTAGTTTCTACATTGTATGGAATCATGTAGTAACCAAAATATATTTTATATTAGATTCTTCAAAGTAGCCACCCTTTGCCTTGATGACAGCTTTGCATTCTCTCAACCAGCTTCATGAGGTAGTCACATGGAATGCATTTCAATTAATAGGTGTGCCTTGTTAAAAGTTCATTGGTGGAATTTCTTTCCTTCTTAATGCGTTTGAGCCAATCAATTGTGTTGTGACAAGGTGGTATACAGAAGATATCACATCAGATAGCCCTATTTGGTAAAAGACCAAGTCCATATTATGGCAAGAACAGCTCAAATAAGCAAAGAGAAATGACAGTCCATCATTATTTTAAGATGTGAAGGTCAGTCAATCCAGAAAATTTGAACGTTTCTTCAAGTGCAGTTGCAAAAACAAACAAGAGCTATGATGAAACTAGCTCTCATGAGGACCGCCACAGGAAAGGAAGACCCAGAGTTCTCTGCTGCAGAGGATAAGTTCATTAGAGTTACCAGCCTCAGAAATTGCAGCCCAAATAAATACTTCACAGAGTTCAAGTAACCGACACAACTCAACATAAACTGTTCAGAGGAGACTGTGTGAACCAGGCCTTCATGGTTGAATTGCTGCTAAGAAACCACTACTAAAGGACACCAATAAGAAGAGACTTGCTTGGGCCAAGAAGCACGAGCAATGAACATTAGACCGGTGGACATCTGTCCTTTGTTCTGATGAGTCCAAATTTTAGATTTTTTGTTCCAACTGCCGTGTCTTTGAGACGTAGAGTAGGTGAACAGATTATATCCACATGTATGGTTCCCACCGCGAAGCATGGAGGTGGTGGTGTGATGGTGCTTTGCTGGTGACACTGTGATTTATTTACACTTATCCAGCATGGCTACCACAGCATTCTGCAGCGATACGCCATCCCATCTGGTTTGCACTCAGAGGGACTATCATTTGTTTTTAAACAGGACAATGGCCCAACTCACATAACATTGTTACCAACTCACATACCATGCACTCCTGCATGGTAACCATCCACTGGAAGGTTCTCCCATCTCTACAGAAATCCACCAATCAGACCTTTATGGTAGTGGCCAGACGGAAGCCACTCCTCAGTAAAAGGCACCTAAAGACTCTCAGACAATAAGAAACAAGATTCTCTGGTCTGATGAAACCAAGATGGAACTCTTTGGCCTAAATGCCAAGTGACACGTCTGGAGGAAACCTGCCACAATCCCTACGATGAAGCATGGTGGTGGCAACATCATGCTGTGGGGATGTTTTCAGTGGTAGGGACTGGGAGACTAGTCAGGATTGAGGGAAAAATGAACAGAACAAAGTACAGAGAGATCCTTGATGAAAATCTGCTCCAGAGCAATCAGGACCTCAAACTGGCGCGAAGGTTAATCTTCCAACAGGACAACGACCAAAAGCACACAGCCAAGACAACACAAGAGGGGCTTCGGGACAAGTCTTTGAATGTCATTGAGTGGCCCAGCCAGAGCCCGGACTTGAACCTGATCGAATATCTCTGGAGACCTGAAAATAGCTGTGCAGCAACACTCCCCATCCAACCGAACAGAGCTTGAGAGGATCTGCAGAGAAAAATGGGATAAACTCCCCAAATACAGGTGTGCCAAGCTTAGCGTCAAACCCAAGAAGAATCGAGGCCCGTAATCACTGCCAAAGGTGCTTCAACAAAGTACTGAGTAAAGAAAGGGTCTAAATACTTATGTAAATGTCTGGGTTTTTTTCTGTTTTTTCTAGAAACCCGTTTTTGCTTTGTCATTATGGGGTAGTGTGTAAATTGATGAGGGGAAACAAGGCTGTAACGTAACAAAATGTGGACTAAGTCAAGGTGTCTGAATACTCCTCCTGAATGCACTGCATGTCAGTCTACTATCCCCCATAGTACAAAAGTTGACCTATTCTATTGGTCAACTTGTCCTTCTGCTCAATAAATAAATATTCCAAACATAGCCTACTCTGGGACAGTCGTGGGATGCAATAGAGCCCAAATTAATACAACCCCTCACATCAAAAAAGCTTTTAAAAGCAATGAGGCTTATGCAACAGGTTAGAACGTTTAGATTAAAATGTTGATAAACTATTAGTCTATTTCTTCACATTATAAGCGCAGCAATGCGCAAATGGCAGTAGGCTATAAGCGCAAATGTTCCTAAATGCAATCAATCAGCGGGAAAACTGTTCTCAAAAATGACCGCAAATGCGATTGTGTGTAATGCTTTATTATATAGGTACATTTTTAATGGTGAAAATGATCTTCCCAAACTTGAAACTCACACACCATCTACGTATGTATGCCAGTTTGGCTCTACACCGGTTGTAAAGCAAATGAATGTGCTTAATATTAAAAAGTTATTTTGCCACTTTAGTTGTGATACAAACCTTGTGAAAACACACAGGCCTATGGGCTAGGCTACAGGCGTGCGACTTATTTGAAAAAAAGTCGCAAAAAAAAGGCATGTGCTGTTTCTTGCCTTACTGCACATTCTGGGCATCATTGACAATTGATAATACATCATTCACAAGTGATAAGCTAATATTGTCACCCATCAGACTATTCTTCATTTAATGTTGTCTTTGCATATACTAAATAATGTGTTAAATTAGTTTTGAGTTACACCGAACAAAAATATAAAACGCAATGTGCGAAGTGTTAGTCCCACGTTTAATTTGCTGAAATGAAAGATTCCAGAAATGTTCCATATGCACAACAAAGCTTATTTCTCGCAAATGTTGTGCACACATTTGTTTACTTCCCTGTTAGTGAGCATTTCTCCTTTGCCAAGATAATCCATCCACATGACAGATGTGGCATATCAAGAAGCTGATTAAACAGCATGATCATTACACAGGTGCACCTTGTGCTGGGGACAATATAAGGCCACTCTAAAATGTGAAGTTGTCACACAACACAATGCCAAAGATGTCTCAAGTGTTGAAGGAGTGTGCAATTGGCATGCTGACTGCAGGAATGTACACTGGAGCTATTGCCTGAAAAAGTCATGTTAATTTCTCTACAATAAGCCACCTCCAATGTCATTTAAGAGAATTTGACAGTAGGTCCAACCGGCCTCACAACCGCAGACCACTAATAACCACGTCAGCCCAGGACCTCCACTTCCGTCTTCTTCACCTGCGGAATCGTCTGGAATTTGTTCACGTGGAACTTGACTCCAGTCATGACTCGTGACTGCCGGTGGCGGTAACATGGTCAGGGTAACAGCTCTAGTTGGACCCTGCAGTATTGTTTTTAAAGTAATAAACCTGTCTAATACGTGTCATGATCGTATTTGCTCGTGTCCATACAACAAGTAATGGGAACTCTATAAAATAGCTTAATCTTTCCCAAATGTTTATTAGTGTTTTACCAGAACACCATCTGCTGCATAACCACGTTAGCCTGGTCCCAGATCTGTTTGTGCCATCTTGCAGAGTAATAACCATAGGAGTTGCCAAGACAGCACAAACCGATCTGGGACCAGGATATAACAATGTTACCATGCAGGAGAAATAACATGTAGACAATACATAAAGTTGTCAAGGAATCCATGACCATTCTGAAAAAAAATCCATGAACTGTTGTCAGTAAAGATGACTTAAAGTGGTGCTAATAACATATATAGTGGACTTTGAGCCTCTACGGAAAATACGTGTGCTTGAGCAATGTTTTTCCGACAATGATGAAGCGGCAGCCTTGGGGCTGCAACCGTTGAACGTGCCGGGACTTCGTTTTGTATGCAGGGTCATATTCAATTGGGCACCCAGTGCAAAAGACTGTTTCTTATTAGACAAGTCCAGGTAGTCCCTTCCTGTTTCAGTCCGTTTTCTTCCGTTTGGTGCCAAATGAACATGACCCTGAGAACAGCTGGGGCTGGTCAAAAGAGGGGTCACACGACCAGGACCTGTTTGGCTGAGGTGAACGGCTGCATGGCAGTGTCCAGTGCTTGCCGGAAGTCTTGGAGGCCTACCTCTGAACAGGCAGGGGCGGTCAGTTCCCCTCATCTGGGGAGACAGAAAGATCAGATCAGATCAAATCCACTTGAATCTCAGAACATCAAGCTATGGCAACGAAGAAAGTTCAGTTCAGTCACCTGAATACTTACTGTAAGTGATGGAGGAGTTCCATTGTACTCTTGCCCACAACTCCGTTCAGTGCCAGCTTTGGCCTTGGACAGGTCTATAAGGAAATTAAATAATGATATTTTTGGGGATGTAAATTCACTATCAGATTTAAGCTTTCAGAGCAGTGTTGAAATCAACAGACCTTGAAAAGTTCCTTCATTTCATGCCGCCTCAGGGTCTCCTCTTTGATCACATGACTGGCGCCCATGGCCTTCAGCCTGTCAATAAGCTGTGTGAGGTTTGGCCTGTGAAAAGGGACACACAAGTACATGCAGTTCTTCAACACGGGCCTTCTTGAATACGCAACCTTGCTTAATATAATCACTGCTCTCTACGGAAGTTTCTATAGCAGTCTCTCTCACACATAGACATCACTTTATTAGGGTAGTAGGCTATATTATGACAGTGGGTTACTTACAACAACCCTGTTATAGAACAAGACTCAGTGCTGTTTTCATTATATCAGATTCCCAGCTGATAACCCAGTGTTATCATGAGGGCTGGAATCTCCCCCCTAAATTGTTTTACTTCAGCTGCTGAAAGGTCACATTCTTAAATCAGTCACTAATTCAGATGTTCTCTTTTTGAAATGTAGCTTAGTGCGGTATGCATTGGTTCTATTCACTCGGCACCAAAGAAATCAGACTGAAACGGGGAGGGAGTCGAGGGACTACCTGTGTCACGATCGTCGTGGTAATCATACTCGGCGCAGCGTACGTAGAGTCCCACATGTTTATTAATTGAAACTCACAAAAACAATAAAGAACAACGAAGCGTGACGTTCTGTAGAGCTCACAGGCATCAACACGAAAACAAGATCCCACAAAAACCAGTAGGGAAATGGCTGCCTAAATATGATCCCCAATCAGAGACAACGATAAACAGCTGCCTCTGATTGGGAACCATACCAGGCCAACATAGAAATAAATGCACTAGATCACCCACCCTAGTCACACCCCGACCTAACCAAAATAGAGAATAATAAGGCTCTCTATGGTCAGGGCGTGACAACCTGGACTTGACCCAGAAGAAACACTCATTTTTGTTTTCTGTTGCAAAAGATTTTCAGTTTCGTGCCCTAATGAATATGAACTGTCCGTTTGGATTTACCTGTCTCTGACCACGTTAATGGTTTGGATCTCCCCTGCAGCAGCAATCTGTATGACAGCCTGATCCACACCACTGTTGGCTGCATTCTGGATCACTGTGTCACCTGGAATGAACTCGCATACAAAGAGCAGTGCAATACACATATTATCTAGTGTACTGTGATGAAGGAAGGTTAGGTTCTGTATAAAAGACGGAAGCTCACTTGTATCCTTTTCACACTATTGGGCCAACCCGAACCGACTTTGCTGGCTCTGACATTTTACTTTCATGTTCCTTTTGATAGGTTTGGAATTATGAACTTGAAATCCTTATTAATCATTAGTTGTAATAGAGAAATGAGGGGTGCCATAACCATTAACCTTTGGTGTTAATAGCCCCTTGGCTATCTGAAGGAGGAAAGTATATGGTGGGGGCAATTAAGCTTGGAATGTACTGAGGGTAGGGAAAGCGATCACATGTGGCAGGCATTGATAAAGGGAGAGAGCCATGGATTAGTTATGAAGGGGGGGTTGAGATCAGGTCAGGGAGAAATAAAAGTTTATGGCCCGTATCACTTAGTGTCCTGCCTTGCAGGAAAGACACAATGTTTGTACAGATGTGTAGGAGACTCGGAGGAAGGGTTAAATATCAGTGCTTGTGTGACAAGGTTTTTTGTCTATTGCAACTGTATTGATCCTCTGGGAAGAATAAACTTGGTTAAGCTTTCACAGTGTCTGTTGAGTTTTTACTCTGAAAATCAGAACCTAACACTTTCCAGCAACTTAGGTGGATGTATAACAAGGCCAGAATCATATAGCACCGCTTGGCTTAGCCGCAGTAGTGTGAAAAAGGTATTGGATAAGGGTACAATGGGCAAAAATGGGTAACAGCTAGCTTAGCATCTACATGTTGAAATGGTGAACTTAGCACACCTGGTTTCAGCTCCTCAAAGTCAGAGAGCATCCTAATGGCAGTGCAGGGGTTAACCCCCAGTGTCGCTGCAGAGAACAGGGGGATGTCATTGGGCAGCGAGATCACATCGTCTTCAGCTATAACCGCTGCTGTCCTCCACGTCCCTGCTCATGAGAGAGGGAGAAAAGGACGGGTCGTATTCATTAGGCACCAAATAGAAGAAAACGGACTGAACAGGGAGGGACCACCTAAACTTGTCTAAGTACTTGTTTTTGTTTTCCGTTGCAAAATGTTTGAATATCTGTACCCCACCCTAATGAATAAGGCCCTGCGGCCTAATTTATAAACATTGTGTGGGCACAAAATATGTCCCAAAACATAAGTATGCCAGTTCATGTAAAGGTTGGCATTTAAAAAAACTGGACTTCACGCAAGAATGCCTCCTGCAATTCTTTAGACCATGGATATGATGCATATGATAATTGTGTAGGCTATTGTAGGCACAAGGGTGCGTTCTGAGCCCTCTTCTGCCCTCTCCTGTACTCCCTGTTCACCCACGACTGCATGGCCATGTGTAACGGATGTGAAATGGCTAGCTAGTTAGCGGTGGTGCGCACTATAGCATTTCAATCGGTTACGTCACTCGCTTTGAGACCTTTGAAGTAGTGTGCCCCTTGCTCTGCAAGGCCGCGGCTTTTGTGAGCGATGGTAACGATTGCTCGTGGTTGTCAGTTGTTGATGTGTGCAGAGGGTCCCTGGTTTCGCGCCCGGGTATGGGCGAGGGAGAGACATAAAGTTAAACTGTTACATTTTCACATCGGTTACACAAGCGCCTCCAACTCAATCATCAAGTTTTGCGGACGACACTACAGTGGTAGGCTTGATTACCAACAACGACGAGACGGCCTACAGGGAGGAGGTGAGGGCCCTCGGATAGGTGTCAGTGTAAACCTCACACTCAACGTCAACAAAACAAAGATGATTGTGGACTTGCAGGAAACAGCAGAGGGAGCACCCCTCTATCCACATCGACGGACAGTAGTGGAGAGGGTAGTAAGTTTTAAGTTCCTCGGCGTACACATCACGGACAAACTGAATTGGTCCACCCACACAGACAGCGTTGTGAAGAAGGCGCAGCAGCGCTCCTTCAACCTCAGGAGGCTGAAGAAATTCGGCTTGTCACCAAAAGCACTCACAAACTTCTACAGATGCACAATTGAGAGCATTCCTGTCGGGCTGTATCACGCTTGGTACGGCAGCTGCTCCGCCACAACCGTAAGGCTCTCCAGAGGGTAGTGAGGTCTCCACAACGCATCACCGTGTGCAAACTAGCCTCCTCCAGGACACCTACACCACCCGATGTCACAGGAAGGCCATAAAGATCATCAAGGACAACAAAACACCCAAGCCACTGCCTGTTCATCCCGCTATCATCCAGAAGGCAGGTCAGTACAGGTGCATCAAAGCAGGGACCGAGAGACTGAAAAACAGCTTCTATCTCAAGGCCATCAGATGTTAAACAGCCACCACAACATTGAGTGGCTGCTGCCAACATACTGACTCAACTCCAGCCACTTTAATAATGGAAATTGATGGAAATTGATCAAAAATGTATCACTAGCCGCACTTTAAACAATGCCACTTAAAATAATGTATATGTATATACTGTACTCTATATCATCTTACTGCATCTTGCCATCTTTATGTAATACAATATCACTAGCCACTTTAAACTATGCCACTTTTATGTTTACATACCCTACATTACCATCTACATATGTATATACTGTACTCGATACCATCTACTGCATCTTGCCATTGCCGTTCTGTACCATCACTCATTCATATATCTTTATGTAACATATTCTTTATCTCCTTTACACTTGTGTGTATAAGGTAGTAGTTGTGGAATTGATAGGTTAGATTACTCGTTGGTTAGTACTGCATTGTCGGAACTAGAAGCACAAGCATTTCGCTACACTCGCATTAACATCTGCTAACCATGTGTATGTGACTAATAAAATTTGATTTGATTTGGCTACTTCGAGAATATGAACCCATCATGACCAGAAAAGGTGAAGAATTTATTCTGCAATGGTGATGAAAAATGGATTATGTGTATGAATGCAATATTGTCTACTCAAGAAATGTGAAATTACAGTATTCAGAAGTAAGCTACAGAAGTAACCTACAACTGTCTGTTCCACTGTTAAAAAACTGTGCTCCGGATCGGATGGCATAGAGCAAAATACTTAAATGAGCTTATCTATTTTACTACTGTGAAGTGGGTCCAATAAATGAGAGATAGGACGAATGGTATCCTTGTTGTAGGCCTATGCTAACTATTTAGGCCTATGCTACCTCGTAATTATAAAACCATCACAGAAAAGGTGAGGAATTTATTATGCAATGATCATGGAAATTAAATAAATAATAGCCTAGGAAATACATTTACATTTACATTTACATTTAAGTCATTTAGCAGACGCTCTTATTTCTAAATATTTTAAAATACAAAGAAATCAAATATATTTTCTCTCTTCTCACTAACGGCAAGTTGATTGCATATTGTTATTAACCTGTTTATTGTTATAAATAAGCCTGTCCCTCATATCCCCCATTTGAACAAAATTCTAATCTACTTGTATGCTTGCAACGCAATACTTCAACCACTATAAACTGTCCGTACGCATGGTCTAAAGTTTGCGGGAAGGTGAGCACATTTTCACGTCAAGTTCAGGTTTTATAAATAACAACTTTTTCATGAAAGCTGGCGCATGCATGCTTTGGGGTATATTTAGTAGATTCGCACAGTTTATAAATGAGGCCCCTGGTTTCTAAGGCATGAAGGGCCATTGAAAAGGCTTGAATGTAAACCTAGACAGATATTTCATCTCAGTAGTATCTCGTGAGCATTAAAGTATTAACTCACCTAATCCAGCATCTCTTGGGATCGCCTGGGCCACTCCCTCGTTTCCACCAACTGCTGGAAGGTCAGGTAGGATGGCATAGGTACCTTCCTGCAGGACCAAATACGGACATTGGCTTTGGATATAAAACAACTATGGTTAGGATCAATTTGATCTCGATCCAGTGCATTCATGACAGGAACTAAACAATAAATGTAATTGTGTGTGTCACCACAATAAATGTAATTGTGTGTGTCACCAGTGTGTGTTGTTTTTTTCATGTTTATGTGAGAAGGGTTGACGGGGGGCTGCCAACAATTTTACAAGGACACTCTTAGCACCAACAGAGGGAAGCTCCATGCTCTCGAACCTGTAAAACACACAAGAGATATTTGAAGTCTTCTGGATTCTCTCTTCCGATACATCTGTACCTATGACAATACGTCACGGCAGCATTGCATTTACATCCAGACTCAATGGTACATAGTACTCAATATTTTAACATAGCTAACAGTCTTACTGAACAACTTGAGAAGGCTCCCCGTGGTTTCTGTACAATAGGGCCATTCAGTTGAATACCTACAAATACTACCCCTCGCGCTTGATAGCTGTTGTTGTTGAGTGGTGCATACCCTGGTGAAGGTTCTACATACTGTATGCCTCCTCACCTCGGTTCTTTTACATGATAACCATGCGATACTTGACACCCTCATTTTAAAACATAAATAGCATAAACCCGTAAACCTGGGCATCTTGGATTAACCCTTGGCATGTCAAGGCCCGCCCCCACCATTCATTTTCAACAGGAGCACGCAGAGCAATGCGCAGGTGCGGTGCTCTGCTATACTTTATGCAAATTTCACGTTGCCACCACTGCGGTTAAGCAAGCAGGTGAGTAGTAGAAGATTGCTCATGAAACACAGATCAGCCTGTCATTAGTTCTGAGCAAGCACACCAAAAAAGATGGAGGAAAGCAATGTCTGGTTTTCCAATTCTATAAGATTTTGCTTTGCTATACTCAGCAAATAAAGAAACGTCCTCTCACTGTTAACTGTGTTTATTTTCAGCAAACTTAACGTGTAAATATTTGTATGAACAAGATTCAACAACTGAGACATAAACTGAACAAGTTCCACAGACATGTAACCAACAGAAATTGAATAATGTGTGCCTGAACAAAGGGGGAGGTCAAAATCAAAAGTAACAGTGAGCATCTGGTGTGGCCACCAGCTGCATTAAGTACTGCAGTGCATCTCCTCCTCATGGACTGCACCAGATTTGCCAGTTCTTGCTGTGAGATGTTACCCCACTCTTCCACCAAGGCACCTGCAAGTTCCCGGACATTTCTGGGGGGAATGGCCCTAGCCCTCACCCTCCGATCCAACAGGTCCCAGACGTGCTCAATGGGATTGAGATCCGGGCTCGTCGCTGGCCATGGCAGAACACTGACATTCCTGTCTTGCAGGAAATCACACACAGAACGAGCAGTATGGCTGGTGGCATTGTCATGCTGGAGGGTCATGTCAGGATGAGCCTGCAGGGGAAGGGTACCACGTGAGGGAGGAGGATGTCTTCCCTGTAACGCACAGCGTTGAGATTGCCTGCAATGATAACAAGCTCAGTCCGATGATGCTGTGACACACCGCCCCAGACCATGACGGACCCTCCACCTCCAAATCAATCCTGCTCCAGAGTACAGGCCTCGGTGTAACGCTCATTCCTTTGATGATAAACGCAAATCCGACCATCACCCCTGGTGAGACAAAACCGCGACTCGTCAGTGAGAGCACTTTTTGCCAGTCCTGTCTGGTCCAGCGTCTCACATTACGGACATTGCAATCTATTGCCCTGGCCACATCTGCAGTCCTCATGCCTCCTTGCAGCATGCCTAAGGCACGTTCACGCAGATGAGCAGGAACCCTGGGCATCTTTCTTTTGGTGTTTTTCAGAGTCAGTAGAAAGGCCAGAAATGTTCATTTCTTGTTTATGGTTCATTGAATAAGCATGGTAAACCGTGTTTAAACCCTTTACAATGAAGATCTGTGGAGTTATTTGTATTTTTAGGAATTATCTTTGAAAGACAGGGGCCTGAAAAGGGACGTTTCTTTTTTTGGCTGAGTTTAGAATACAGAGACAAAATCAATGGCATGGAGGAGGATTGCAGAGATTGTTGGTGTTGATGCTGGTTGAAGAGGGATTTGCTCAATGTTTGCTTCTGCTGCTAGCTACCTATGAACATCAAGCAACCTTAACCTCAAAACTGTGATCAAAGCCACCATTTGTGAATGTGTTGAGTAAATTAAATTGTGAAATGTGCCCACCAAAGGACAGAAATCACCAGTAACACACAGTATAACATTGTAAATGATACAGAAAGCATGAATTTACCATGTAATATGCTATCAATTGGATTATGGTATCTTAACATTATGATTCTCATCTATTTTAGCTAATTGCTCTTTCATTAAACTTGTGTCATGATTGATGGTTATAGCTCACTTCCTGTAAAATACATAGGCCTACATGCACATGAATGGGTACTTTGGGTAAAGGAAATTGTGGCTTTGCAAATATATCTTTACCCACCTTCTACACCAATATCTCTGCAATCCTCCTTTATGTCACTGACCCTCTTTTAAATGTACGAACTTAAAAAAAAACTGGCTTCAATTTATTACAATTAGACAGCCCTATTATCTCTCTGTCTTTGTAGTTTTCCTCTCTAGAGACTAAAACTGGAGAATATTTTCATGTCATCCCACAACCTGCCCTATCTAACTACTACACCTACTCAGTGGCGACTCGTCATTCACGGTAAGTGGAGAAAATACCCACCTGTTTTGAGCCCAAAATGTTTTTTTGTTGTTGCCTGTTTTGCATGTTATTTTGGCATTAATACATGTCACGTATCAGTTTGCAAACAAGGTCAAAAAAGAAAATCATTGAGTTGATAAAGCCGCATACAAACATGGTTTCCTTTTTGCTTTCTTGAGTAAGCCTTGTTCAAAATGCAGGTGTTTCAGTCTAGCTCAGTGCTTTCTGCAGTGGTGGGACAGCTTGCAGAAAATACGGAGCATAGGGGTTGCTAATGTTCTCTAGTTGCGCCATGATTGGTTCATCGTTCTGTCAGTCATGGGGACACTACATCACCGCAAAATCTACGGGGAGAGCAAAAACATTCAAGCCCCTTGGCTGCTGCCACAGAGTTACATTAGAAGGACCCATCCAAAAAGGCTCAGGGTCATTGGCCACAGATTAAATTATCTACTGTAGCTTTGATTGGACTGATCATGTCAACATCATACTTTCAAAATCTTAACGAGAAAGCTAGACAAGCAGTCATCATCATGAATAACGTTGACAATCTACTGGCAAAACCTTTCAATCCTTGTGATGTCAACAGAAATGATAGATAAAACGTATCGGTGTTCATCGGCCATTGGACATAAACGTTACACAACAAGTTGGAAATCGCAAATTCAACAATGAGTGGTTTGGAGGGAATCAGTGGCTAACTGCAAGCTTTGCAAAGCAATCACTAGCCTGCTATTCAGTGGAGTGGGTGTGTGGTCCAAGTCAGGGTTTAAGGGTCTCTTTTCCAAGCTTAAAAGGATAAACATTAACATGCCATGGGCCAAAAAAGTTGTAATATATTGGCCGCGTTCAAAACAACTGGAAACTCAGAACTGGGAATTCTCAGACTTCAGTGAGTTCAAGACAACTGGGAACTCTGGGGGGAAAAAAAACTAGCTCTGACTGGGAAAATACGTTTTAAATGGTCATCCAACTTGGAATACCAATTTGGGAACTCTGGCCTTCTAAAGCGCCGACCTGAATATCACTGATGTCATGATTCAACCTTGTCACGCCCCCCCCCCCCCCGAGTTCCCAGTTGTCTTGAAAGCACCATAAATCCAGAGAATGCCAGACTTGATGACAAAGTTTGATGACAAAATTTGCCCACAAGAAATTTGCAACTTTCCTGTTCAAATGAGCGCAGCACAACAGGGTATTGATGTATTGTATGCTGCTGCATAAATTATGTAAGATGCCAGGGAGATATGTACAGTGGCAAGAAAATGTATGTGAACCCTTTGGAAATATCTGGATTTCTGCATAAATTGGTCATAAAATTTGATCTAATCTTCACCAAGGTCCCAACAATAGACAAAAATAATGTGCTTAAACTAATAACAAACAAATTATTGTATTTTTCTTGTCTACATTGAATACATCATTTCAACATTCACAGTGTAGGTTAGGCTAATGACTTCTCCAAAAGCTAATCGGATTCTGGATTCATACTTTTTCTTGCCACTGTATACTGTAGCTTAGGAATTAATACTAAGTGTATGTTGTGTAGTAAGCTGTTAGTAGCCCATGTGCCTCATCCTAATAATCTGGACCCTTTCCCCCTCATAACTTAGTCTACTGTTCTGACTTTGTGATGCACATGTAGCCTATAGCCTATTTTAGAGAAATGTAATCATCGATTATTTTAAGTGCTTTCATTGTCTGCCATCTCTTATGGCCGAAAATAACATCAGAACAGCGATTATTCACCTCGAACTGGACGAAGATTTTTTCTTTTTATGAGCCTGACGCGAAGGATATACTGCTTTCTTGGGAATGGGCCCAAATCCCTGTCATTTGCATTAAGAAAAGACGGCGAAAAAGGGGTCCGAGGTCGGGCTGCCTTCTGAGAATCCGTAGGCTAGTAAGTAAACATCCACTACCATCCGTTGATATATGATCAAGACTATCCTACCAACAGGACATTAAAAAACTGTAATATCTTGTGTTTCACTGAGTCGTGGCTGAATGACGACACGGATAATATAGAGCTGGCGGGATTTTCCATGCATCGGCAGGACAGAGAAGCTATGTCTGGTAAGATGAGGGGCGGGGGTGTGTGTCTATTTGTCAATAACAGTTGGTGTGTGATGTCTAATATTAAAGAAGTCTTGAGGTATTGCTCGCCTGAGGAAGAGTACCTCATGATAAGCTGTAGACCACACTATCTACCAAGAGAGTTGTCATCTATATTATTCGTAGCCGTCTATTTACCACCACAAACCGATGCTGGCACTAAGACCACACTCAACGAGCTGTATAAGGCCATAAGCAAACAAGAAAATACTCCTCCAGAAGCGGCGCTCCTAGTGGCCGGGGATTTTAATACAGTCCAACTTCAATTCATTTTACCTCATTTCTACCAGCATGTCACATGTGCAACCAGAGGAAAAAAAACTCTAGCCCACCTTTACTCCACACACAGAGGTGCATAAAAAGCTCTCCCTCGCCCTCCATTTGGCAAATCTGACCATAATTCTATCCTCCTGATTCCTGCTTACAAGCAAACACTAAAGCAGGAAGTACCAGTGACTTGCTCAATAGGGAAGTGGTCTGATGATGCGGATGCAGGACTGTTTTGCTAGCACAGATTCGACCAATGGCATTGAGGAGTATACTACCTCAGTCATCGGCTTCATCAATAAGTGCATCGACGACGTCGTCCCCACAGTGACTGTACATTCATATCCCAACCAGAAGCCATGGATTACAGGCAACATCCGCATCGAGCTAAAGGCTAGAGCTGCCGCTTTCAAGGAGCGGGACACTAATCCAGACGCTTATAAGAAATCCTGCTACGCCCTCAGACGAACAATTAAACAAGCAAAGGGTCAATACATGGCAGGGCTTGAAAACTATTATGGAAAACACAGCCGCGAGCTGCCCAATGACACGAGACTACCAGACAAGCTAAATGCCTTTTATGCTCGCTTCGAGACAAGCAACACTGAAGCATGCATGAGAGCACCAGCTGTTCCGGACGACTGTGTGATAACGCTCTCGGTAGCCGATGTGAGCAATACCTTTAAACAGGTCAACATACACAAAAACGCGGGGCCAGACGGATTACCAGGATGAGTACTCAAAGCATGCGCGGACCAACTGGCAAATTTCTTCACTGACATTTTTAACCTCTCCCTGACCGAGTCTGTAATACCTACATGTTTCAAGCAGGCCACCATAGTCCATGTGCCCAAGGAAGTGAAGGTAACCTGCCTAAATGATCACCGCCCCACAGCACTTACATCGGTAGCCATGAAGTGCTTTGAAAGGCTGGTCATGGCTCACATCAACAGCATCATCCCGGATACCCTAGACCCACTCCAATTCACATACCGCCCCAACAGATCCACAGATGACACAATCTCAATCACACTCCACACTGCCCTTTCCCACCTGGACAAAAGGAACACCTATGTGAGAATGCTGTTCATTGACTACAGCACAGTGTTCAACACCATAGTGCCCACAAAGCTCATCACTAAGCTAAGGACCCTGGAACTAAAGACCTCCCTCTGCAACTGGATCCTGGATCCGCCCCCAGGTGGTAAGGGTAGGCAACAACACATCCGCAACACGCTGATCCTCAACAATGGGGCCCCTCAGGGGTGTGTGCTTAGTCCCCTCCTGTACTCCCTGTTCACCAACGACTGCGTGGCCAAGCACAACTCCAACACCATCATTACGTTTGGTGACGACACAACAGTGGTAGGCCTGATTACCGACAATTATGAGAGCCTATAGGGAGGAGGTCAGAGACCTGGAAGTGTGGTGCCAGGACAACAACCTCTCCCTCAATGTCAGCAAGACAAAGGAGCTGATCGTGGACTACAGGAAAAGGCGGGCCGAACAGGCCCTCATTAACATCGACGAGGCTGTAGTGGAGCGGGTCGAGAGTTTCAAGTTCCTTGATGTCCACATCACCAACAAACTATCATGGTCCAAACACACAAAGACAGTCGTGAAGAGGGCACGAGAACACATTTTCCCCCTCTGGAGACTGAAAATATTTGGCATGGGTACCCAAATCCTCAAAATGTTCTACAGCTGCACAATCGAGTGCATCCTGAGCAGTTGCATCACCGCCTGGTATGGCAACTGCTCGGCATCTGGTGTCAGAGGAAAGCCCCAAAAATTGTCAAAGACTCCAGTCACCCAAGTCATAGACTGTTCTCTCTGCATGCGGTACGGGAGGCGCCAAGTCTAGGACCAAAAGGCTCCTTAACAGCTTCTTAGACTGCTGAACAATTTATCAAATGGCTACCTGGACTATTTACACTGCTGCTACTCATTGTTTATTATGTATGCATAGTCATTTTACCCCTACTTACATGTACAAATTACCTTGACTAATCTCTACCCCTGCACATTGACTCAGTACTGGGTCCCCCTGTATATTGCCTAGTTATTGTTATTTTATCGTGTTACTTTTTCGTATTTTTTTAACTTTAGTTTATTTGGTAAATATTTTCTTAATTCTTTCTTGAACTGCATTGTTGGTTAAGGGTTTGTAAATAAGCATTTCACGGTAAGGTCTACACCTGTTATATTCGGAACATGTGACAAATAAAGTTAGATTTGATTTAATAATACAGCGTTTTTTAACATTTAACATTAACATTTACTTAGCCTATTTACTAGAATAGGTTCACGCCTAGTTGAGCAGTCTGAAATCCTGGCACTCCGTGTCCTTTCCAACGGCTCTGCTAAAAAACACTGTGCTCATATGAAAAAATACTGCCACTCCAAATTCGCTACATTCATTAAAATCACAATTTAACCAACACCCATCTATTTTTTTGAATACCATTTGGTTTTGAAGTATTGAAACCAAACCATATGATTTGAATGAAAATAATTTTAATAAACTTTTTGGGGGACTTTTTTTGGCAGTATTCGGAAGTTTGGATGACTGAGGTGCCCAAAGTAAACTGCCTGTTACTCAGGCCCAGAAGCTAGGATATGCATATAATTGGTTGATTTTGAAAGAAAACACTCTAACGTTTCCAAAACTGTTCAAATAATGTCTGTGAATATAACATAACTGATATGGCAGGCGAAAACCTGAGGAAAATCCATCCAGGAAGTGGGATTTTTTTGATGTGGGTACTTTTCAATTGAATGCCTATACAGTATGTAATGGGTTAGGACCCAGATTGCAGTTCCTATGGCTTCCACTAGATGTCAACAGTCTTTAGACATTGTTTCAGGCTTGTTTTCTGAAAAATGAGGAAGAATGAGACCATTTTGTCAGTGGACTGTAGAATGAAGCAGAGCTGGTTTGCACGCGTGACCGATTGCGCGCCCTTCATTGTTTATCCTTTCTATTGAATACGCTATTGTCCAGGTGAAATATTACCGATTATTTAGACAATAGACAACCTGAGGATTAATTATAAACATCGTTTGACATGTTTCGACGAACTTTACCGGTACTATTAGGATGCATTCGTCTGCATGTTGTGACCGCCTTTGAGCCAGTGGATTACTGAACAAAACGCGACAACAAAACTGAGTTTTGGGGATATAAAGAGGGACTTTATCGAACAAAATGAACATTTATTGTGTCACAGGGACTCTTGTGACTGCAACCAGATGAAGATCATCAAAGGTAAGTGATACATTTTATTGCTATTTCTGACTTTCGTGACTCCTCTACTTGGCTTGAAATCTGAAAAAGCAGATTTGTATGCTTTTTTGCGCTGTCCTCAGATAATCGCATGGTATGCTTTCGCCGTAAAGCCTTTTTGAAATCTGACACAGCGGCTGGATTAACAAGAAGTTCATCTTTAAGCCGATGTATACCACTTGTATCTTTTTTTTATTGATTTTTTTATTTTTATTTTTAAATCCCATTTTCTCCCCAATTTTCGTGGCATCCAATCGCTAGTAATTACTATCTTGTCTCATCGCTACAACTCCCGTACGGGCTCAGGAGAGACGAAGGTCGAAAGCCATGCACAACCCAACCAAGCCGCACTGCTTCTTAACACAGCGCGCCTCCAACCCGGAAGCCAGCCGCACCAATGTGTCGGAGGAAACACCGTGTACCTGGCCCCCTTGGTTAGCGCGCACTGCGCCCGGCCCGCCACAGGAGTCGCTGGAGCGCGATGAGACAAGGATATCCCTACCGGCCAAACCCTCCCTAACCCGGGCGACGCTATGCCAATTGTGCGTCGCCCCACGGACCTCCCGGTCGCGGCCGGCTGCGACAGAGCCTGGGCGCGAACCCAGAGACTCTGGTGGTGCAGCTAGCACTGCGATGCAGTGCCCTAGACCACACTGAATGTTTATTATGAGTATTTCTGTATTTTAAATTTGGCGCTCTGCAATTTCACTGGATGTTGTCGAGATGGGTCGCTAGCAGAACGCCTATCCCTAATTAATAAACATGAAAAGGTGATCGTAAAAAGCACTCATCATTTCAAATAGGCTACATGCAGGGTTGGGTCGGTTACTTTCTAAATGTAATCCGTTACAATTACTAGTTAGCTGTCCAAAATTGTAATCAGTAACATAACTTTTGGACAGGGTTGGGGAGTACCAGATTACAAAAAACTGTAACTGTAATATGTTACATTACCAGTAAAAATATTGTAATCAGGTGACAGATACTTTTGAAAAACTAGATGATTACTTCAAGGATTACTTTTAAATTCCGAAAGGATGTTCGCGGAAAAAAAATCTTTGACACTTCTCTGTTTTCTCAATGACATTCAAATTAGCATTGAAAAAAGGCGCAAACTTAAGTTTGTTCCACCTAAGTGAGTCTAACCACAAGTCAGAGCCCACTATGATGACACACCAAATGTGTTTGATCGTTCGCGGGAAAAGCACAGGAATAGGCTTTTGTAGTCTACAGTCCAAGGTATGTCTTCCAATGGTGCGACTGCTGTCGGCATCCAAAGATTATCCAACTTGAATAAACACTTGGAGGTAAGGATGACAGCATTGGTATAGTCTACGGCGATAGGGATATCACTTATTATTGATATGTACATAGCGCATTGATGTGAATCACATACTAATAAACATAATTTATGAATTTAAAAGTAATCCTCGAAGTAGTCATCTAGTTTTCTAAAAGTATCTGTAATCTGATTACAATATTTTTTCTGGTAGGGTAACGAATTACAGTTACTGTTTTTTGTAATCCCTTACATGTAACAGATTACATGTAATCCATTACTTCCCAACCCTGGTTACATGTCATATTACACAGCATATAAACACTCTAAATAGATCAGGAGCCAGACAGGGAGCCTAAGACGAATGGAAAGGAATTATTTAGGCTATATTATTTCAATTATTTCAAGGCTTACAAAGCCTACAAAGAAGTACATTGTGAAGGATTTTCAAGTGGGACACTAGGCTGGTAGGGAGTCATGGACATTAAGCGCTCAGCATTTAAACACCATTTCATTGTATTAAATCATTAGGCCTGTAGTCTATAAATTGGCATATAGGCTGTGACTTACTTAGAATTAAATCCAAATTAAACGAAAAAAATGCATTATTATGCTCAGTCTACAGCAGTGTATGTGAGTAGGGGTTGAGTGGTCGGAAATACCGCTCATCATACATGGAGTGGTGTTTAAGCACGACTTGCCACATTCTTTCCAAGCGCTCTGCTAAAAACAGCTCCACTCACAGGAAATAAAACTGTGGCACCAAATTCGCTCCATTCATTAAAATCACAATTTAACCAACACCTATCTATTTTTGTGACTACCTGGACCAACCATTTGGTTTTGAAGTATTGAAACCAAACTATATGATTGGAATGAAAAGTATTTTAATTAACATGAAAAGGTGAATGTAAGAAGCTCTCATCATTTCAAATAGGCTACATGTTATATTAAACTGCATATAAACACTCTAAATAGGTCAGGAGCCAGACAGGGAGCCCAAGAAGGAACGGAAATGAATTATCTAGGCTATATTATTTCAATTATTTCAAGGCTATAGCCTACAAAGAAGTACATTGTGAAGCATTTGCGAGTGCGACACTAGACTGGTAGGGAGTCAGGGACATTAAGCGCTCAGCATTTAATTAAACAACATTTCATTGTTTAAAATCAGCATAGTAATTACATTGCGCACGTAGGCTGACTTACTTATAATTCAATACAAATTAAGCGAAAATACCTTATTAGGCTCAGTCTACAGTGCCTTTGAATTCATTTTTAGAAACACCAGCTTGGCCTTAATCTGTGTCTTCACCCTCATGCGATGGTGCCTGGAGAGCAGGCCAGAAACGGAGAATATCCCCTCAGCGCTTAAGCGCTGGGGATGCTAAACACCATTTTGGTCACTCTTGGCAGTATGGGCAGGGATGCAGATTTTTTTTTTTATATATATCTAGGCCTAAAGGTTTTTTAGGTAAAAACATTTAATTGAAGCCTGTTTTTTTTAATGTTCGTCCTCAGATATGGAGAGCTGCGAAAGCCTGTCTGCAGATGAAGAGGTCCCAGTGAATGTCCCAAGAGACTGCTGGCACATCCTTGTATGCCATGGGTTGTATCTGTACATATGTTAGCAAATGTTGTATATAACACACAATGTAGGCTACAAACGTATTGCAACTGTAGCAGGCCAATCCTTCTCCTGGAGGTATGCTGGGTGTGCAGGCTTCTGTTCCAGCCCAGCACTAACACCCCTGATTCAATTTATCAAAGCTAATGAGTTGACTATAGTGTGTATTATTGCTGGGCTGGAATAGAAGTCTGCTCAGATCAGGTAATGGAGCTCTGGTGGTCACATCTGGTATGGACTTTTTTTCACTCTAAATTATGCTTTAGTTATAATAGTTTATGAAGATGTGTAACATTACCAAACAAGTTAGATTATTTGTACATTTTGAAATATATTTTGATTCATTCATTGAAGTGAAGTGCTTGAACTTGTTTGAATTGTTAACTTAAAAACATGATTCAAAATGAACTAGTGTCAATGTAAATTCATCACAGATCACAATTCTGCAATAAAAAGGTGTGAAGGGGATCTGTCTCTAATATGTCTGTGTTTCTGTGTTGCTTTCGCAAATGAACATGGCCTTTTTATCCTGTTGGGAGCTTTCCAATCGGTTTTATTTGATTGTCACTGTCTCAGGATATCAGCCATGTGAATCAATTTTGCAGCTTATCATAATGGCATGCGTCACTAATGAAGCCAAGAGGCCTACAGTTTGATGGTATAACTGTGCAATCAAAGTGCCCCTTGTCATTGCACATCTGAAGCAGAGAATAGCTAAACTCTCACATAATTTGCATATTGATGAGCTAGCTATATGTTCTCAATTGAAAATTATACCAGTAGATAATGTATAGGAGGCTAACCATAAACCTGATTTTACATGATTTTTCGGACATAAAATTGTTTACTGCAAATCCAATACTTGTATTCTAGGTACAGCACTGCACCTGAAAATAAGGAGCTGGCAATTTGTAGCCTAATTAAAAATATAAAAAAGTAAAATACCTTGTTTATTTTCTGAGAATGATTTTAAAATAAAAAGACAAAATCAGAAGGTCAGTGGCATGGAGGAGGATTGCAGAGATATTGGTGTTGATGGTGGGTAAAGATATATTTGCAAAGCCACAATTTCCTTTACCCAAAGTACCCATTCATGTGCATGTAGGCCTATGTATTTTACAGGAAGTGTAAATGTAAATAACCTAAAATATATAAGAATCCTAATGTTAAGATACCATATTCCAATTGGTAGCATATTACATGGGAAATTGATGGTTAGTGTATCATTTACAATGTTATAATGTGTGTTACTGGTGATTTCTGTCCTTTGGTGGGCACATTTCACAATTTAATTTACTCAACACATTCACAAATGGTGGCTTTGATCACAGGTTGGAGGTTTAGGTTACTTGATGTTCAAAGCTAGCTAGCAGCACAAGCAAATATTGTTGTGCAAATTTCTCTTCACCCAGCATCAACACCAACACCAACAATCTCTGCAATCCTCCTCCATGCCATTGACCTTATGATTTTGTCTCTGTATTCTAGTAAAGCAAAATCATATGGAATTGGAAAACCAGACACAGCGATGACTAGTGGGCTCCCGAGTGGCGCAGCAGTCTAAGCCACTGCATCTCAGTGCTAGAGGCGTCACTACAGACACCCTGGTTTGAATCCAGGCCTTATCACAACTGGCTGTGATTGGGAGTCCCATAGGGCGGTGCACAATTGGCCCAGCATTGTCCGGTGAGGCCGTAATTGTAAATAAGAATTTGTTCTTAACCTGGGGTGGCAGGTAGCCTAGTGGTTAGAGTGTTGTGCCAGTAACCAAACGGTTGCTGGATCAAATCCCCGAGCTGACTAGGTAAAAATCTCTCATTCTGCCCCTGCACAAGGCAGTTAAGCCACTGTAGGCCTTCATTGCAAATAAGAGTTTGTTCTTAACTGACTTGCCTAGTTAAATAAAGGCTAAAAGCTGACTTGCCTAGTTATATAAAAAAATGACTGGCTGTCCTCCATCTTTTCTGGTTTTGCTTGCCCGGAACTAATGACAGGCGGAACAATGTTTCATGAAAGGAAGATTTTCAAGCAAACATCTGCTCCTCACCTGATTGGTTAACGGCAGCTGTGGCGTGCAATTTGCATAAAGTATAGCAGCGCTGACCTTTTTCTATCGCTCCGCTAGCAGGGTTCTCACCGCTCACCTTCCCACAATCCCCTGCGCATTGCTCTGCGTGCTCCCGTTGAAAATTATTGGGTGCGGAACTTCGTTTGTCGAATTTGGAAGTGGTGGAAACCGTCAGCCGCTATCATCTGGCCGCCACTCAAGTAAGAAGAGGACTAGAAAACCTATGGAAAGCGTTATTGAACAGCTTTTGTTAAAGGAAAAATGCAATCTGCGGTCATAAAGAGAGAAAGTAGTATTCAACATCTAGCGAGAGCGCTAAATGGACCAGAAATAATTGGTCTCGTCGCACAGTTCCAGCTGCGCTCTGCTCACATACTCTGGTCAGAGTATAAACAAGAGTAGACTGCCCCTGGCGGATGAATGCGGAACAGTTTTCGACCATTTGATGCAAATAATCAGTGGCCAGACAAACTTTTATTCTAAAGTGTAAACATGTAAATGTATATGAGCAGCATTGTGCATATTGTTGCATTGGGAGAAAAAACTACAACAGGAAACACATTGAATAGTGGCAGATGTTTATTATTCACTAGTAGGAAATTGTATCTTCACAAATCAGTAAACTGTTAGTCACAGTTTTTTTGGAATGCATGCTTTACACCTTAACGAAATGAGGAAGTGAATAACAAATCCAACCAATCATCCCAGTATCCTGAGGTGCCTGAGATACCTGAGCATAAGATTATATGGTTCAAGAGCCAAAGATTTATGGCAGTAAACATTGATACATTCCTCAGTATAATAAATGCACATTCTTTGGAAATGACAGGCAACATCCCCCATAGATACCACACCACTGCATCAAATGGCCTATGATCACAAATGATGTAATAGCACAAAAAGCATAAACATGACACAAGAGTCACTTGTGTATGCAGTAGCCTATATGTTTTTCTGTGGTTTCCATGTAACCCTGAGGACATAATAATATACTCAGTCCTTTGCCTTTTAAGATAAATCTAACTCATCTAACAATCAACAATCAAATCACAATGTGACAACAACACATCAATGGGGAGTCAAAATAGGTTGAGGTAAAACAGTTTTGCTCAAACACACATGGTTCAAAAACGACTTTAGCTGTGCCATACAGGATACCAATTTAGCTAATATAGTTATTGAGGTACAACAAAGCTTTGTTTACATTATATTCATTCAGTTTGGCACTTGCATTGCTTATTTCTACTAGTCCATAACAGTGAAACAGTGTTATGATCTAAGCAATGACCTCTGCAGAAATGAGTAATATTACTTTTCATCAGTCCACAGTGGAGAATTTGAGAGATAGTAGAGGGTTGTGAAACAACTCTGATGTAATTTAATCATCAGAGGGCTTACTAACCAGAGATGAGCAAAATACACATGAGTTGTGTCTCTCTTTTTTAATGGGAAGGGTTTAGGTCATCAGTGGCAATCAGCATTCATTGACATTCATACCGCAACATTTTCTAAACCCGGCAAGTACAAATGTTCATTTAAAAAAAACTTGAATCTTATTATACACAGACGTCTATGCGCGCTATAGTCCCCCACATGACTGAATCAATGGCCATGTGCTATCACCACATTTCTTTACATGACAAAATCCTGAGTTAAAACATGTATCACTTCCTTAAATGTGTACGACTTGGAAAATATTATATCCCATCACCCAATAACAATCTGGGAAATCTTTGATAGTCTGAAATACCATGTTTAGCCACGTATTGAGACGAGACAACCCCAATGTGTATAATACTACTAGCCCCAATCCCTTAATATGGTAACAATATTCTCATAAACTCCCCATCAACAACGATTATAGAGGGAAAAATACAATAATAGAGGAATATTATAGGCCTGTCATGACATATTATTATGTAGGGCAAAATAATACATCAGCAGATGTGGTATTAGATATGTTGACTAAGTATATAATATAGTGTGTAATAACTCATATAGTCTCACATGTCAAAACATTTTAAGACTAGTTTTAAGAGCACGCTATGAATTTGTTTTATTCTTCGTGATTAACTGCCATTTGAAAGCATTTTGTGCGGATTAGAGAAAAAGAGAGTTTTACTGTTATGCCGAGAAATTCAAATCTGGACCCAGAGGTCCTCTACCGTTTTCTTGTCATGCACTTTGATTTGGCACCAGAACACTCCCTTGTCTTTCACTGCACACATACAACTAATATAGACAAACATTGCACCCCAATCCCATCCCTCCCCAACCCTCCTCCATCGCCCCTTCCAAGCCTTCGAAAATAAATCGGAAGTATTCCCTGAGTTTTCAGATTTGTGATTCCTGAGGGACGAGCCTGAGTGGAGGTTATATATACGTTTCGTTCACCACCTACATGCAACAAGTATCTTGTAAATCAAAATATAAAAATATGGAACACATATTCATAAGATTAAACTGAATAGAATAGAATACAATAATGCATCTCCTACATGATTAGTGCAAGAGTGACATTTGCATTGGTTTTGGCATAGATAAAAAGAGAAGATTCACAACACTGGAACGCTAATTGTGTGTAGCAGTAAATCATACAAATTAATTATTAAAAGGGTCATTATAAACTTTGTCAGATATTTTTAGACAACAAAAGTCGTCTTATGTCAAGATGAATCCACATCCTATGCCATTGGTGGTGTAGATGCAGCTATATGCCTCAACTCCAAATGAATGGAAAAGATAAGCACTGCAATTCCATTTTGGATTATGGCATAGCTGGATACAAAACTAGCCTGGGACATGGATTTATCTCAACAGGAGACCCCTTTGAGGTATCTGACAAACTTAGATTTTAGGTGTTACGTCCCTTTAAACTCAAACAGCATTGAACACGATAAAGGCAGACACGAGTAGCTAAGATATCTGATGTCTAGTATGTCTAGTATGTGATGGAAAACCCACCACAGTTAACCTGGTCCTAGATCTGTATTTGTTTGGCGTAACAATGACCATAGGAGTTGGCAAGACAGCACAAACAGAGCTGGGACCAGGCAATCACGGAGTGACCTTAACCTGAATATGAGGAGAAGCTGCAGCGCAATTTAGATACAAATAAATAACAAGCACTATTTTAAAAAGGCTTCATAATAATTCTAAATATATATTAATTGGATGTTAGAGGTCTGTCTTTCAGCTTCTCCTGTAAAACGGGAGTAAAGGCTGATTGGCTTAGCTAGTTCTACATGCACCTCCATGCAGGGCTGGGTCGATATTCATTAGTGCACGCCGTAGCAGAAACGATTCGCAACAAACGAAAACAAGCGTTTCTTATTGGACAAATTCTGGTAGTCCCTCCCTGTTTCAGTCCGTTTTCTTCCGTTTGGTGCCTTGTGAATACGACTGTGGTGTTCCTGTATAGTCCTCACAAGCGGCTTTGGAGGCAATGTCTTAAATAGGTACCTAGTAATTGACGACACTGAATAAAAATGTGTTGCTCCCGCTTTTACTCTTGAAAAAATTTGTTCTCAAAGGGGTTCTTTGTGGTGGGAAAGGGTGCTACATGAAGCCTTTTTCACTCGAAGAACCCTTATGGTTCTAAGCAGCACCTTTTTTTCTAAGACAGTAGACAACGCCTGATGCTGCTGCTGCTTCGACTGTCAAGTATAAACAGGACAAGTATGATTATGTAGATTTATGAATCAACCTCAGTAATCCATTAAAATCTTGCATCTGATTTCTACATGATAAATTACTTATGTTGGATACATTTCACAGGTATTGGTGCGATTACTGGAGTCAGTGATTAAATTCCAAATACTGATGTATGTAGTCTAAGCAGAGGATGATCAAGTTGATTATAGAGATGTAAGATCTTAATTTAAGGCAGTTTGTTACGGCAGGAAAATAAATCTGCAGCAACAGGAAATGTGAATTATTATGTGGATTATAATTAATGGACATTTTATATAAGGGTTGATACATATTTCTTTAGGGCAAATCAAGTCTGACATTTTCAAGTGGAAATCACAAACTTTAGAAGCCTTGAATACACTACAAGTTGCATTTCCTGCTGTGCGGGAAAATTCTCAGAAACAAAAGAGTGATCAAATTAAGATCCTACATCTGTAGGGTTCTAGTGTATGGTTGTAATGTAGCAGCAGAAAATCAGACATGTAACAGAAATGACGCAACCACAACAACAACCGAAAGCTGGCCATAAATGCCATACTTTTTGGTTTGACATTCATTTGTCCCCAGGACATCTGGATGGTCACCTACAATATTGGTAGCCGCCAATACATTGCCTATAGCTATTACCCATTACCCCGTCCCGTTGGTTCGTATGTACCCGCCCATTACCACCTATGAGACTAACATTCATTTGCAGAGGTGTAGTGTCACAACTCTGTCTTTGTCGGATATAGTGGGGTGTAAACAATCAGGAAAGTCAAGAAGTTGTAAGGCAGAAAAAGTGTTGAGCTATCTACTTGACACTGTGATTTTAAGCTTCCTGGTGAGTTTAGTATAGTAGCGTGCTAGTGTGAGTGGTTTCTCATGATCTGCTCTGTGAAAAATAAACAACTTTCTATTCTATAAAGACATCAAAATAGTATGTGATGTGCCATAACTTATTACAAGTTTAAACCCCTCAATAGCGGTTCCATACATTTTTACAAATATTTCCTGAGTGCTATAATAATACAGCTGTATTTGTGAGTGTTACACCAAAAAAGATGAACTTCAGTAACATTCTTTCTTCATGATCGTTTTGTTTACAAAAACCTGAGGTAGTTCCAAAAGCGTCTAATACAGTTGAAAGGAAACTTAGCGGTCATCTATCCAGTAAAGCTTCCCCAAGCTTCCTTCCTGCGTCTCCTCGTTCAATCGGAGCTCACGGGGGGCGGGGGCGAGTGGCCTTGTTCCTCCTCGTCCCCTTTCAAGGAGGAGGGCTTTCCCTGAGAACGTGGCGAGGACTGCTGTGCTTTGATTGGGCAGTTGGCGACCATGTGGGAAATGCTCTGGCAGAAATGGCACTTCTTGGGCTGAGGCGGCAACTTGCACTCCTTGGCATGGTGGTCCAGGCCTCCGCAGTTGTAGCACCTAAAAAACAAGACAAAGTGCGTGTTTGATATTGAAGACACTGCACAGAATCACTGATCTACAAATCCCCTCTCAAATAACTACTCGTTATCTGATGAAGATTAGCGATTCTGCACCTCAGCTCAAACTGATCCCCTAAACCAGGCTGATAAATGTAGGACTGGGCCATATGTATCAAGCGTTGCAGAGTGGTGCTGATTTAGGATCAGCTTAGCCTTTATATCACAATGAATAGGATTGTATGGACAGTGAGGACCTGATCCTACAGATGTAGGATCTTAATTTGATCACCCAGTTGCAGGAGAACTTTCCAGCGATGCAAAAAACTTGTAGTGTATTTGAGGTTTAAAAAGGCTTCTGAAGTTTGTCCTTTCCACTTAGAAATTTCAGACTTGATTTTCCCTGTAAAAAAATGTATCTCATCACCTACACAAATGTCCAGTAATTGTAATCCACAAAATAATTTACATTTCTTATTGCTGCAGGATTATTTTCCTGCTTTAGAAACTGGCTCAAATTAAGATCCTACATTTGATAGGAGTGTTGGGCCAGTAACCGAAAAGTTGGTGGATCGAATCCCCGAGCCAACAAGGTAAAAATCTACCATTCTGCCTCTGAGCAAGGCAGTTAACCCCCAACAACAACTGCTCCCCGGGTACCGATGACGTGGATATCGATGGCAGCCCCCCGCACCTCTTTGATTCAGAAGGGTTGAGTTAAATGCGTTAGACACATTTCAGTAGAATGCATTCTGTTGTACAACAGTTGTACAACAATGCATTCAGTTGTACAGTCAGACCTTTCCCTACATATGGCCCCTGATCTCGTATTGAGTGAGATGCGCTGTCACCTGCAATCCACAAGAGGGCAGCATATGCCAGTTATGCTGCAGCAGCAAACCAAGAAATCTGGCCAGTTCCATGCTGTAGCCCATTTATTTATTTTATTTTATCTTTATTTAACTAGGCAAGTCAGTTTAGAACAAGTTCTTATTTACAATGACGGCCTACCCCGGCCAAACCCTAACCCGGACGACGCTGTGCCAATTGTGAGCCGATCTATGGGACTCCCAATCACGTCCGTTTATGATACAGCCTGGAATCAAACCAGGGTTTGCAGTGACGCCTCTAGCACTGCCTATGACCATCCTTTTTATGAGAATAGGATGATTAAAAGTGGGTTAAAAAGTTCAAATTATCTTTGTTCTACCACATGTGCAAATGCAAATTGAATACAGGATGTACGCTATTTATAAAAGCATGTTTTCTCTGTATGTTTCAGTAGGCTATCTGTTACTTTGAATGGCCTCCCATCTACAAATTAACCACCCGTTTCATTCTTTATCCACAGTACTTTGCTGCAATGAGGTCTTTTTAGCTACATCAATTATATTCCTTCTCCATAGAAAGTACACAGAGTATCACAGTCCATGCATAAGGGTTAAGGTCAATGGTAGCCATAAGAGTAGCCGAACTTTGATAGCTTCGGTTTAAACAGGACCTATAGAATAGCCACGCGTCCAGGGGCGGCTGACAGATGGGCAGTGGGAGTGGGGCTGTCACCGCTGCTATGCCACTGAGGCGCTATTGAAGACCTCCTTCCCCCAATGATGCAGATGAGGCTTGGTCAGGGGAGGCTCAGGGAGGTCAGTTGCTTATACTTGTACCACAGTTGCTTGTACCACTGGCCGTTAGGTTGGTGCCAAGGTGTACCAACACAGAAGCTCTGGCCTGGCCCAACTGTCTCAACATCGATCAGGGAGCACGAGCAGGAAAAGGGAAGTGGTCCTTTGTCTAAACAGCTGCAGCAATGATCTCCCAACTCTGACCTCCGCAGTCCTCTCTAACCCCCGCAACCCCAACCCCCGACATTTTAGTCATACACGGTTGCCATGGTTACAGTGACCTCTAACCCCCTCCCGGGCTCCTACATCTGTTATCAATTAAATGGACAGGGTTTTTTCCCCTCCCTGCATCATATTTACCTACTAAAGGCGTCAGCATGCTTCAGTTCGGATGGCAACTAGCTAAAATCAAATCAAATCAAATTTTATTAGTCACATACACATGGTTAGCAGATGTTAATGCGAGTGTAGCGAAATGCTTGTGCTTCTAGTTCCGACAATGCAGTAATAACCAACAAGTAATCTAACCTAACAATTCCACAACTACTACCTTATACACACACAAGTGTAAAGGGATAAAGAATATGTACATAAAGATATATGAATGAGTGGTGGTACAGAACGGCATAGGCAAGATGCAGTAGATGGTATAGAGTACGGTATATACATATGAGATGAGTACTGTAGGGTATGTAAACATAAAGTGGCATAGTTTAAAGTGGCTAGTGGTACATGTATTACATAAAGATGGCAAGATGCAGTAGATGATATAGAGTACAGTATATACCTGTCTCTTATACACATCTAGATGTGTATAAGAGACAGATGATATAGAGTACAGTATATACACTGTCTCTTATACACATCTAGATGTGTATAAGAGACAGGTATAGAGTACGGTATATACATATGAGATGAGTACTGTAGGGTATGTAAACATAAAGTGGCATAGTTTAAAGTGGCTAGTGGTACATGTATTACATAAAGATGGCAAGATGCAGTAGATGATATAGAGTATAATATCTGTCTCTTATACACATCTAGATGTGTATAAGAGACAGGCCTTCCTGTGACATCGGGTTGCTGAAGTCGGCGTGGCGAACCGAACTCGTGTGATTGCACACTCCCTTGAAATACCTTCGCAATAGTAGTCGCAATAGTACTGTTTGTCCATTTTGAGTCGCCGTAGCCAGTACACTTCCTCAAAATAGTCTGAATTAATCTAGGATAATGCAAGAAATCTGTCATTAATTTTGACGTTTTTGCAGAGGAGATCTTAGTCACGCAATTTTACATCTAACTAAGATGTTTGGTGCAGTAATTCTCAATTAAAAAAAATGTGCATGAAAACGAGTCGTCTCTCGTTGAATGACAACAAAGGCTTTACTGACGAACCCTTATTGTTGAGCAATCACCGACGATGGGGCGTAGACTTCGGCTACCGACTTCAGCTTGTCTCAAGAAAACATTTCGTATGGCCGAAAAAGCCCTTACCGAAGTCCAAAATGAACAAAAACATCACAAAATGTCATCATAATATATGCACAAACTTTTCCGAACTGTTTCAGCACGGAAAAATGTGGACACCTTAAGGTGGAATCAGAAAATAAATTGTGGCTGACTATGGCCATATTTGAAGAAATATGGAGAGTCCAGATAACACTGTTGAAACGAGTGCCAGGGCCCTCTGTTTCTAATCCCATGCTAACACCGCCACCTAATAAAGAACATTGAATATGCCATTGACGAAAATCATTGACAAAAATCGTTTAGAATCTTAGACCTATGTACTGACTAATCATCAAGAAATAGTATAAAACAGTTGATCTTATTCTCCATTGAAAATGTTGGAGTTGGCCACATATGAATCCTCTTATAAGGACCAGCATAGTCTTGGGAGAGTGAATCGTGCACCACAGGCCTCCCAGGACTCTTTGAGGCCGTAACAATCTCCATTCTCACCCTGACTACACTCTGGGCATAATCACAATTGACAGGAGGCCACATTGATACCCCTCTCTAACCCATCACAATATCCACAACGGACAAAGGACCCACAATGTTGGCCCTCTCACTTTTACTTTACGGTGAGAAAAAGTGAAGGGATTTGTGGATTTTAAAAGGAATGCATTATGCAAGTAGTGGGGTATGGAACCTTTTTCATGCAAAAGGGTTCTTCGGGAACCTTCTCAATGGAAAAAAGGCTTCTAGAAGGGTTCTTTATGGATAAAATGGTTCTACCAAGAACCATTAAGAGTTATTTTAAAGGGACAAGCCCAAATAACTCTTAGTTTTGTAGATTGGTTATTATAACTAACATGAGTAATATTTCAACATCAAACACTTTTTTTTATAAATAAAAAACACCTAGAATTAAATATTTCATATTTTACTGTAATGACAGGATAATTATAATTCATCAACTGAATCATCAATCATCAGAAACATTCATGTTACCAGTTCAGGTTACCACCACAAAAACACATTTTGTGGAAGAGGTTTGGAAAAGGTTTTTCAAGAGAGAACCACTGGGTTTAAATCCACAAGGGACGTCCAGAATTAAACAGCTATTGATCCAGGTCACACGCCAAGCCTGCCTGTGTGACCCTAACCCCGGCCAGGGGTGGGGGTCAAGGAAAAGAAGAAGAGGACAGAACAGGATAAAACGGAAACACCATTTTGCATCATATCCAAAATGGATGCACTATTGCAGATGTGAGATCCAACCACAATAAAGAAAATACTTTGTCCCACCATCTTTTGAGTATGTTAGACCCCTACTATGAGACGATTAAGTACATTGCTGCTTATCTGATAAGGCATTTTCTGTCCATTTTCGTTTTGTGAACCACCTCTTTTTCACCTGACATCCGTGTTATATAGCTTTTTTGAATATTTGCAGGAATTACTTTCTGTTTCAGTGTATTAGTGTATACCTTGTCCCCATTCGATGTACAGAATGTGCCTACAAGGCAGGCACTCACCTATCTCCTTTGGAGTGACGTTTCTGGACGCTCTTGCCTTTGGGTCTCTTCTCGCTGCCCACACAGTGTGTGCCCTCTGGCCCAGTGACTCTCTGGGACTCCAGGCCTTTGGCTGACTTCTTGAAGGTGAACTCGACCGCCTCGCCCTCCTTCAAGCTGCGGAAGCCCTCCATGTGCAGCTTACTCTGGAGGGGAGAGAAAGACAGTAGAAGGAAACATCATAACACTATTAGAAGTTTCACCTTCATTCCTGTGCCCCTTTCCAAATTCATCTCAGAGTAGGAGTGCTGATCTAGGATCAGCTCCCGCTCTCCATATAATTCTAGTCATTATGATCTAAAAGGAAAAACGTATCCTTTAATAGCACTCCTAATTTGAGACTCTTGTGAATATGGCCCTGTAACCTTTTAGAGGTCATATCAAACGTCACATTTTGAACATAGAGGGACTTTCCAAGGGGCATTTCAAACATATCTTGGAGGATTGTTTAGTCGTTACACATCCTTACGAACAGATCTTACGTCTCGCTGCATGATATGCTCCAAATCAATGACGACGCAATCACAAAAACCTTGCAGCATCAGCTAACAAATCAACTAATAGTCGGCCAAGGGAGACGCTGAGGAGTGACCCTCTGTGAACACTATGCTATCTTCAAACTTTTCGAACAGAGATAGGCGCTATCTGGCATCTGTCCTAAGTCTCCTGACTGTTGATCATTCTGTCTAACCTCATAAATAAACAACAACTACAAAGCCTCTTATTGTCAGACGGACTATTTGTCCTCCCCTCCCTAGTCTGCATTGGTCTGTTGCCCAACACTGGCCACAGTGGCCTGTGAGTTTCTTGTGTTTGAGTGGTAAACCTGATGTGATAACCTTCACCCATCCCCCTCTGCCAAAGGACCGGCATTCCGCACTACAATGTCCCCTACCCCCCAACCTCTCTTCCCAACTACATCACAAAGAACCACTAACACACTAACCACCACTGCAGGATTCTTGCTGGGAGGGATAGGGTTGGGGGTGGGGTAGGGGGGAGGGGGGTTTCAGGGAAACATTCCTTGGATGGTTGTTTGGCAGAGAGACACGCAGATAAGATGAGAATTAACACATCGTCACTCCAAATGATAGGTACCTGCATGCTTTGAGTTAATAATCGATTGATTGTTTTGCTCAAATGTGATACATTTAGCATGGAATCAATATAAACTCAAAGCCTGAACGCATTCAACAGCTCAAGAGTAGGGACACAATCAACACCATGATCCTTAGATTAACGCTAAAGACTATGCTAACATCAAACCAGGTTCGTGTTCATAGGGGCACACAACAGAAAACGTTTGAAACGTTATGAAGCGCGAAACTAAAATAGTCCCATCCTGTTTTATTGGTGCCAAATTAATACGACCCAGTACTTTAAGCTACAGTATCCTACAGACCCTTTTTTCGGATCCCATTCTGCTGCCTTCACCTCAGTTGACCCAGGTAGCGCTGTTCAGCAGAGAGAAGTTCAGCCATGAGATGCCTTGGAGCCTTGGAGGAGGGGAAAATGAGGGAGGGAGGGATGAAGAAATGGGGGGAGGAAAGGGGAGGCTATGAAAAAGGGGAATGGGCTGTGCATTAAGGGGTAATGCCAGAGGCAGCCTGGGTAAAACAAGAACCCTCCAAAAGAGCTTTTGGATTGGTGGTATGGTATATCTGCAACCAGGCAGCAGATATCATTGATTTTGATATGATTAGCAATGAAACCTGGTGTTTCCTATCAGAAGTTTCAACTAACCTTTGAGAACTAGAGGGTGATCAATATTTAGCTGCGAACAGAATTCCACAATTGTAGAGCCAAAAACCCAATTATTTCTCTCATGCTCAGGTCAGTGTCAGGACAAGACTGATGGCTATGCCACCTCATGTAGGTATTTCCTAGGCACCAAGTGCCATTTGTCTGATTTCATGGACCCATTTTAGGAGAGGGAAGACATCAGCCATGCTCACCACAGAGGATTTCCTCTCCAGAACTGTCAATGGCTACCATTGTCAGGCTGGGACGATCTTATATTATTTGAGGCCCCACCTCTTTAAGGAATACCTAGGATAGGATAAAATAATCCTCCTACCCCCCCCCCCCCCCCCCTTAAAAGAGTTAGATGCACTATTGTAGTGGTTGTTCCACTGGATATCATAAGGTGAATGCACCAATTTGTAAGTCGCTCTGGATAAGAGCGTCTGCTAAATGACTTAAATGTAATGTAATGAGGCAATCTTAAGGATATATGTAAAAGACTAGGGGGTGGAGT
Organism: Salvelinus sp. IW2-2015; assembly: GCF_002910315.2. Lineage (NCBI taxonomy): Eukaryota > Metazoa > Chordata > Actinopteri > Salmoniformes > Salmonidae > Salvelinus > Salvelinus sp. IW2-2015. The sequence goes on along the minus strand of NC_036874.1, from coordinate 16,386,465 downwards.
CCCAGAGCCAGATTGAGCCTCGTCCTTGACTAAAAAGCAAGCTCAATCAATTGAAAATGCATTTTAGTCCAGGACTAGGAATAATCTGTGAATGGGAAACTGCCACTATCTGATTTATCCTTCTTTGACAGCCTTCTCTGCATATTGCTTCAAATATCAACAACAACGTGTGTGTAACTGTGCAGTTGCTTTGAGGTGGAAGGTTTAAACAGTTACAATTAGGCTAGCTTGAAAATAAAAGCATCACAAAATTTGGTGCCATAGATCGTATTTTAACCAGGACACTAATTCAAATACAAGCCACATGGCCTACAAAGAACTGCATCTATTGTGTCATGAAAAATAGCAATGCAATAGCATCTGTAATGAGGAAAATTACAGTAAAGTGAACCGTTCCTTCATACTTTAATGGTCACTGATGAGCATCTGCTGTGAAGTTACAAGCAGATCTGGGACACACGATGGGTCATCCATAACTCCATTTGGGTGACAGAAGTGGCCCCTTGAAAAGCTGCTCCATTGTGCATTGGCCCCAGTGACTGTTAACCCACTTCCCCTCACACGTGTGACCTCCCCTGCTCCACAGGAGTGGGTAGGTTCATCCATACACACCCCCAACACAGAGAACATACCATGTGGAAAGAGGAAGGAGACTCCTAGTATGGCCTTAAACCCTACCAACCTGGTGAAGTGCATTGGAGGGCGATATGAAGCTCTACTGTAGGCTATGTCCATACTAGCTTGAATAAAACAGAGTGGGGTAGATGAATGAAGACATACGATGAGAGAGAGAAAGAGGACAATGGGAAGGGATTGCTGCTAGGACAAAGAGGGGCTGAGGGGCTCGGTCACAGCCGAGAGGAGCATGCTTCATTGGGATTCGTGGTCCTATTGTTCACCTGCACACAAAGGCCAGCAGGCCCCGGGAGTTCATGTTCTCTACCTGACACGCAGTGACTCATTTCAGGGCCAAAGCCCCATTGCCATAATACACCGTAGCCATATGTCATTTGGACACACATGATCTCGCCTTCCTAACAATGGCTAGCAGGGTTGGGGTCACTACCATTTCAATTGAAAAGGTAAACTGTAATTCCAATTCCGAATTTTTCAAGGTTTGAGTTTGCTTCCTGAATTCAAATGAAATGTAATTGACCTGAACCCTGATGGCTAGGGGAGGAAATCAGCGGAGAAGTCACTACTTAAGATGTCAAAGGACAGGGTTCAGGAGGACATTGTCCCAGTTACATCGTTAACAGATATTGTTCACTTATTCAAACATATGCTTTAAAAGGCTTGGAATCTAGAGTGGCAGCACTAGAAGAGAGATGTCCGCATTCTGGGAAGAATTAAATAAGTATTTAGTCATACAAATTACTTAATGAGAAATAGATTTATATTAAAGGAATGTTTTTAGGAACAACGCATTCATTTGGAGCGTGATTGTAGTCCTGGCCATTTCAACAGATTAAAAGTTAAAATAGTTGAAATAAATGGTCTAAAAGGCAGTGGTTCTGAAAAGGAGGAAAGAGTTATAATTACATATAATGGCTCAGATACACCAATACTGTTGGAGTACTTCACACTTCTGAACGTAATTTGCGAAGCGAGCGTGCACTGATTTTTGTAGAATCGGATTTAAAATGTTGTCAGTCAGAGGTCTACAGCTGGTGGTTATTCACATACATATTCAGACCGTTTGCTATGAGACTCGAAATTTAGCTCAGGTGCATCCTGTTTCCATTAATCATCCCTGAGATGTTTCTACAACTTGATTGGAGTCCACCTGTGGTAAATTCAATTGACTGGACATTATTTGGAAAGGCACACACCTGTCTATTTTTATTTTTTAAATATTACCTTTATTTAACTAGGCAAGTCAGTTAAGAACAAATTCTTATTTTCAATGACGGCCTAGGAACAGTGGGTTAACCTCCTTGTTCAGGGGCAGAATGTCACGTTCCTGGCCTTATTTTTCCTTTGTTTAACTTTGTTTAGTTGGTCAGGACGTGAGCTGGGTGGGCAGTCTATGTTTTGTGTTTCTATGTTGGGGTTAATGTGTTGCCTGATATGGTTCTCAATTAGAGGCAGGTGTTTGACGTTTCCTCTGATTGAGAACCATATTAAGGTAGGGTGTTCTCACTGTTTGTTTGTGGGTGGTTGTCTTCCGTGTCTGTATGTCTACCACACGGGACTGTTTCGTTTGTCGTTCGTGTATGTAGTCTGTTCCTGTTCGTGCGTTCTTCGTGGTTTGTAAAGTTCTCAAGTCAGGTCTGTCTACATCGTTTATTTGTTTTGTAGTTTGTTAAAGTGTTTTCGTGTTTCGTTCTATCATTTAAATAAATCATTATGTCAAACTATCACGCTGCGCTTTGGTCCAATCCCTACTCCTCCTCTTCAGACGAAGAGGAGGAGAACGACCGTTACACAGAACAACAGATTTCTCCCTTGTCAGCTCTGGGATTCGATCTTGCAACCTTTTGGTTACTAGGGCTCTAACCACTAGGCTACCTGCCGCCCCACTAAATAAGGTCCCACAGTTGACAGTGCATGTTAGAGCAAAAACCAAGCCATTCGGTCGAAGGAATAGTCCGTAGAGCTCCGAGAGAGGATTGTGTTATGGCACAGATCTGGGGAAGGGTACCAAAAAATGTCTGCAGCATTGAAAGTCCCCAAGAACACATTGGCCTCCGTCATTCTTAAATGGAAGAAGTTTGGAACCACCGAGACTCTTCCTAGAGCTGGCCGCCCGGCCAAACTGAGCAATTGGGGGAGAAGAGTCTTGGTCGGGGAGGTGACCAAGAACCCGATGGTCCCTCTGACAGAGCTCAACAGTTCCTCTGTGGAGATTGGAGAATTTGGACAACCATCTCTGCAGCACTCCACCAATCAGGCCTTTATGGTAGAGTGGCCAGAGGGAAGCCACTCTTCAATAAAAGGCACATAATAGCCCACTTGGGAGCTGGCCAAAAGGCACCTAAAGACTCTCAGACCGTCAGGAATACGATTCTCTGGTCTGATAAAACCAAGCCTGAATGCCAAGAGTCACGTCTGGAGGAAACCTGGCACCATCCCTACAGTGAAGCATGGTGATGGCAGCATCATGCTGTGGGGATGTTTTTCAGCCGCAGGGACTGGGAGACTAGTCAGGGTCGAGGGAAAGATGAACGGGGCAAGGTACAGAGAGATCCTTGATGAAAACATGCTCCAAAGCGCTCAGGACCTCAGAGTGGGGCAACGGTTAACCTTCCAACAGGACAGCGACCCTAAGCACACAGCCAAGACAACACATGGGTGGCTTTGGGACACGTCTCTGAATGTCCTTGAGTGGCCCAGCCAGAGCCCGGATCTGAACCCGAATGAAAATCTCAGAAGAGACCGGAAAATAGCTGTGCAGCGACGCTCCCCATCCAACCTGACAGAGCTTTAGAGGATCTGCAGAGAAGAATGGGAGAAACTCCCCAAATACAGGTGTGCCAAGCTGTATCGTCATACCCAAGAAGACTTGAGGCTGTAATCACTCCGAAAGGTGCTTCAACAAAATACTGAGTAAAGGGTCTGAATACTTATGCAAATGTTATATTTCAGTTTCTTATGCAATACATTTTCTAAATTTTCTTAAATGCTGTTTTTGCTTTGTCATTATGGGGTATTGTGTGCAGATTGATGGGGGGGAAAGCAATTTAATCAATTTTAGAATAAGGCTGTAACGTAAAAAAATGTGGAAAATGTCAAGGGGTCTGAATACTTTCCGAATGCACTGTAGAACCACAGTATGTAGAGAACGGCGCAAACGGACCTCCTTCGGCTTCGTTTGGGTAGACTGTGTAGACCCCTCTAAGGAACATTTATTCCTGGCTATCTTAACAGATCAAATGAACACTTGCCTAGTTAAATAAAGGTTAAATAAAATAAATAAATAACAGATTAGTTAAAAAAGCTTATTTCGCTCAAATTTTGTTCACAAAATTGCTTAAATCCCTGTTAGTGAGCATTTTTCCTTTTGCCAAGATAATCCATCCACCTGACAGGTGTGGCATATCAAGAAGCAGATTAAACAGCATGATCATTACACAGGTGCACCTTGTGTGGGGACAATAAAAGGCCACTCTAAAAGCAGCCTCTAATGTCAATTTAGAGAATCTGGCAGTACGTCCAACCTGTCTTCACAACCACAGACCAGGTGTAACCACGCCAGCCCAAGACCTCCACATCCGGCTTCTTCACCTGCGGGATCGTCTGAGACCAGCCACCCGGACAGTTGGTGAAACTGTGTGTTTGCACAACTGAAAAATTTCTGCACAAACTGTCAGAAATCATCTCAGTGAAGCTCATCTGCATGCTAGTTGTCCTCACCAGGGTCTTGACCTGACTGCAGGTTGGCATCGTAACCGACTCCAGTGGGCAAATGCTCACCTTCCATGGCCACTGGCACACTGGAGAAGTGCACTCTTCACGGATGAATGTCGGTTTCAACAGTACCGGGCAGAAGGCAGACAGCGTGTGTGGCGTCGTGTGGGCAAGCGGTTTGCTGATGTCAGCGTTGTGAACAGAGTGCCCCATGGTGACTTTGGGGTTATGGTACACCTCAAATCTCCCTCCCTCCTTCACCATTAACATAGACTTGGCAGAGAGGAGACAGCAGCACGGAGGATTTATTAATCACTTAGATTTCAGGAATCTGAAGTGAATGAGCAGCTATAGTGGACTTCTCAAAATGAGATGCTAAGCCGTTATCTTCTCAGCTAGTAGTGGAAGGGTCTCACTCACATGGAAACTAGGAGGGAAAAGGGTGCCTCCCCTTCACTATTGGTCAGGGTGGGTTAACCTGGGTAGTTTCTCAATTCACTCATGGGACCTGGACACCATGAGGATGAAAAGACACTGGTCGTGTTCGAGAGCTTCAAATTCGTGATGCGTAGTGGGTCAATTGCATCTGACTGATCTACAAATAATGAGTAGTTATCATTGATGCAAAGTGATTTGTTGATTAGTCAGTCGGCAATTTCCTGCAATGTCGAACAAGCCCATTGCCTCATAGGTAGGCCAGTGGTCTTCACTTGGAATAAATTACCATGCAATGAACGTTCAAGTGTCAAGACAAAAACACAGTTAAAAGGAAAAATCTGTGTTTTGGATGGCTCCTCACCTTAAAACTAGCCTATTTGCCAAAAGAAATTGTAAAAACACATCAAACTCCAGATAACTTCAGCCATCACTAGCAAAACATCAACGTAAGTGAATGAGGCATGCATTACCTGTGTACAAAAGTGACTAAGTCACTTTTAAAGCTGCACTATGCAGAAATAGCGCAGCCAATTGCTGATTGCTAAAATTCGAATAGTTCGCCTAATTTCAGTTTGTGACAAAACAAACACGTACAGTGCATTCGGAAAGTATTCAGACCACTTGACTTTTTCCACATTTTGTTACGTTACAGCCTTATTCTAAAATGGACTAGATTATTCTCCCCCTCATCAATCATCAAATCAAATGTATTTATATAGCCCTTCTTACATCAGCTGATATCTCAAAGTGCTGTACAGAAATCCAGCCTAAAACCCCAAACAGCAAGCAATGCAGGTATAGAAGCACGGTGGCTAGGAAAAACTCCCTAGAAAGGCCAAAACCTAGGAAGAAACCTAGAGAGGAACCAGGCTATGAGGGGTGGCCAGTCCTCTTCTGGCTGTGCCGGGTGGAGATTATAACAGAACATGGCCAAGATGTTCAAATGTTCATAAATGACCAGTATGGTCAAATAATAATAATCACAGTAGTTATCGAGGGTGTAGCAAGTCAGCACCTCAGGAGTAAATGTCAGTTGGCTTTTCATAGCCGATCATTCGACACACAATACTCCATTTAAATATTTTAGCAAATTTATTGAAAATAAAAACTGAAATATCACATTTACATAAGTATTCAGACCCTTTACTCAGTACTTTGTTGAAGCACCTTTGGCAGCGATTACAGCCTCGAGTCGTCTTGGGTACGACGCTTTAAGCTTGGCACACCTGTATTTGGGGAGTTTCTCCCTTTCTTCTCTGCAGATCCTCTCAAGCTCTGTCAGGTTGGATGGGGAGCGTCGCTGCACAGATATTTTCAGGTCTCTGCAGAGATTTTTGCTCGGGTTCAAGTCCAGGCTCTGGACATTCAGAAACTTGTCCCAAAGGCAAATCCTGCATTGTCTTGGCTGTGTGCTTAGGGTCGTTGTACTGTTGGAAGGTGAACCTTCGCCCCAGCCTGAAGTCCTGAGAGCTCAGGAGCAGGTTTTCATCTTTCCCTCGATCCTGTCTCCCAGTCCCTGCGGCTAAAACACATCCCCAAAGCATGATGCTGCCAGCCATTCTTCACCGTAGGGATTGTGCCAGGTTTCCTCCAGATGTGACACTTGGCATTCAGGCCAAAGAGTTCAATCTTTCATCAGACCACAGAATCTTGTTTCTCCTGGTCTGAGAGTCCTTTAGGTGCCCTTTGGCAAACTCCAAGCGGGCTGTCATGTGCCTTTTACTGAGGAGTGGCTTCAGTCTGGCCACTCTACCATACAGGCCTGATTGGTGGAATGCTGCAGAGATGGGTGTCCTTCTGGAAGGTTCTCCCATCTGCACAGAGGAACTCTGGAGCTCTGTCAGAGTGACCCTCTGGTTCTTGGTCATCTCCCTGACCAAGGCCCTTCTCCCTTGATTGCTCAGTTTGGCCGGGCGGCCAGCTCTAGGAAGAGTTGGTGGTTCCAAACTTCTTCCATTTAAGAATGATGAAGGCCACTGTATTCTTGGGGACCTTCAATGCTGCAGACATTTTTTGTTACCCTTCACCGGATCTTTGTCTCAACACAATCCTGTCTCGGAGCTCTACGTACAATTCCTTCGACTTCATGGCATTGGTTTTTGCTCTGACATGCACTGTCAACTGTGGGACCTTATATAGACAGGTGTGTGCCTTTCCAAATCATGTCCAATCAATTGAATTTACCACAGGTGGACTCCAATCAAGTTGTAGAAACATCTCAAGGATGATCATGGAAAACAGGATGCACCTGAGCTCAATTTCAAGTCTCATAGGGTCTGAATACTTATGTAAATATAGTATTTCTTTTTTTTTTTTAATCTTTTAATACATTTGCACAAATAAAAAAATAAAAACATTAATACATTTGCAAAACAAATGCGATTTTTTTATTTTAGAAATTAACAAACATTTCTAAAAAACTGTTTTTGCTTTGTCATTATTGGGTATTGTGTGTAGATTGATTAGGAAATGTGTTTATTTATTCCATTTTAGAATAAGGCTGTCACGTAACAAAATGTGGAAAAAGTCAAGGGGTGTGAATACTTACCGAGTGCACTGTATAGTGTAGAGAATTATTGTACCATCTAAACCGCTGTGAAATGTATTTTCCATAACCCAAAATATTGTATTTTCAGCTGTTTGAAGCTGAAAGTAAACAATGCAAAAACAAAACGTAAGAATGGGAAGCATAGAAATTGCGCACATAGAACTGTTCTACCGCTTCTTAGACTTGCTTTTAATGAGAATGACAGATCTTTAACTCACATTTCTATGTGAATTTGGTCAGGTTAAACGTTAAACCCACTAGGGAGCCAGGCCCACCCAATCAGATCGAGCAAATATCTCTACTTGGCAGTGTTCCAAACTGACATCATTTGTATTTTTACCTATACATGCAAACACCATCAGATATAATTCATAGCAAGCAATGCACTAGAATGACATACAGATGAACTGGAATGACATTCACTACCATAGGATTGGTGGACAAAAATAACTAACTGAAAGCCACATACCCAATAAGCCACAAGTATGAACGCAATGAGGCATATGTCACTGTGCTTCTATTGCTATATGCACTATGCCACTGCCTTCTTCGTTTGATCATTTAGCAAACAAGGCAGCCCATCATACAGTGCCTTTATCAGCCAATAGGATCCCAAGTGGCGCAGCGGTCTAAGGCACTGCATCTCAGTGCTAGAGGCGTCACTGTGGGGGGAATGCCCACATGCAGGAACGGCCCGAATTGCTGGCTGCAGTTGCACACTATTGGAAATTGTTTACACCCTTGATAAAGATGAACAATAATGACTGTATAAAATAAATAATTCAAATACTGAGCTATATTGTATGTACACGCATTTAAAAAATATAGATATATTATTTCATACTAATACAATTGTCAAAATTACTCTTGAATGAATTGTGAATAATGATGAGTGAGCAAGTTACAGAGGGTCAAAGATCATAACCCCAAGACATGATAACCTCTCACTATTACCAATAACAGGGGAGGTTAGAATGTCTTGGGGGTATGATCTTTGATCCTCTGAAACACAACCAAAATGAACTGCAAATGCATCCAACAAGTTTGTAAAGTCACAAGCTTGATGTAGTTATTGAGTGCTAGAGACATGGGACCAAATATTAATATTTTGACTACATTATTTATAAGAATCTCTAGGGGTGTCAATTATTTTGACCCCCCAAAATATCACTTGTTAAACTAAACTTTTATTTAACTAGGCAAGTCAAATTCTTATTTACAATGAAGGCCTACACCTGCCAAACCCAGACGACGCTGGGCCAATTGTGAGCAGCCCTATGGTACTCCCAATCATGGCTGGTTGTGATACAGCCTGGATTTGAACCAGGGTTTCTGTAGTGATGTCTCTAGCACTGAGATGCAGTGCCTTAAACCACTGGGCCACTCAGCTTCATTCTTTCCTTGTTTTTCCTCAGCATGCTTAGCTAGAAAACGGGGAGAAATCGTTGCAAAACTGATCGATATGTTACGATGTGATTTATCAAATCACCCAAACCAATTTGATCAATAACCAATAATATGTATTTCTCTGAGCAATTGTATTAGTATAAAATAATATAATTTATATTTTCTTTATTGCATACAATATAGCCTAGTATTTGAATGATTTATTTTATTCAGCCATTATTGCTCATCTTTATCAAGGATGTCCATGATTTTGGACCCCACTGTACATGACCACGAGGTCACATGGTAAGCCAGCAACGCGTGTTCGTTTGAGATAGAAAACTGCCTGAATATGTTATTCTGTGTCAATGTATAGTGGGCCACCATTCACCACATATTTGGTTTGAGAATTAGACGGTAAGGCAGTTCATTTTAAAACCAAGGCGCCCCTCTTACCTGATGGACGAACACATCGACCGGAGACTCGAGCGGGACCCCCTCTCGGTTGGTCATGGACAAAAACCCAAAGCCCATGCGCACGTTGAACCATTTACATACGCCGACACCGTGGAAAGATTCCGAGTCCTCCTCGGTACTTGGTCCTTCATCCTCTTCGGTCTTGCAGACTCCTGTAATTTAGAACAATATGTTAAACAATGTTCGTTGTACTATTTACCAGAACACTAAGAAAGGAGTGGACGCGTACGTAAAATTGCCATTCAGCTTTGTTCTGTCCTTGTTTTTCCTCACGCATTCATAACCATTAGGTAGAAAACGAGGAGAAATCGTTGCAAAACCGATCGATATGTTACGATTTGATCAATAACCAATCATATCCACAGGTCTAAATATAGACCTATCTACAAATCATTTCAATACATAAACAACAATATTGTAAGTGTCCGTAATAACAATAAACTAGAATTCTATCTATGGATAGAATTATTTGTTATTCTCCCATCTTATATTTCAATCTTTCACAAGTAGGACCTATATATTTCACACTCATAGTGAGTATATATTAAGTGTACTAGTATGTGAGGAAACAACACAGGCCGACACGAAACGAACGACGAAACCTAGTATATCTCTAAATGGCTGGCCAACGTTGAACTGAATTATATGTGCCTCTCGTTAGCTGCGTTTGTGCGACAGAAAAAAAGTTACGTCGTGAAAATAAAACCAATTCATTTGCATTTACAAGACTACATTTGAAAATTCGTGTACAAAAATTACATTTACATTTATAAAGTGCCTACTTTGTCAACAACACGATAACTTAAGTCGGGTTAGCCTATTGCGAACAAAATAAAGCATGTTTTGGTATTGACTAGACAATTTAAAAAGGAAAATAGTTCCATACTGTACACAATTTTAAATTCGTAAGCTGGTATTCATTCTGTATCTCTTTAGAGACAGAGCCTACAATAAACACAATATATCGTCAGATTTCTACTCAACCTGGGAATTCCTGGTTAGAAACAGAACCCATCTTGCCAATTCACGCCTTGAGTCAAAGGAAGAACCCAAGTTAATGTTGGCTATCCTTTTCCCCTTTCGAGCAGCGTAATGCCCACGGTTTCCCACTTTCATGCCAAATGCGCTGAAAAGCAAAAGCTTAACTTCGGTGGGAAAGTGGGAGGGCGAAATAAACAAAAGGGTCTGGCAACTTATCGCCCCAAACAATGAGGGGTGGGAGTCACAAGGAAGAATTTGTAGAATAATTACCCAAGATCTAAAAGACAATGCAAGGTAACCCAGCCCCCTAAACCTCTTCATCTATGGCCAACAGAGACTCCTTGGCTCTATAGCGTCAAACCAAATAACCAATCAAAGTGTTTTAGTCCAAATTGTTGGCCTACCTTCTGCCATTTTCGGTCCCGCTTGTCTTTAGTCTATATCAGTCCCTGTCCCCCCTGTGTTTTTGCCTGGACGTCTCGGGCCCCGCTCCGCGTTGGATCACGTCTTTATTCCTCCTCTGGTCAGGATTCACTCTTGGTCAATATAGAAAGGACCAGGGAGCATCTTCTTCCTACCACCAACCAACCCCAACCCTCTCGGCCATGTCCACGTGATTCCCAATTAGCCTACATGATTAATTGCACGTTCTTGATGTTGGAGGGCCCCACATATGTCGAGTGACCAATCACAATTCAGAGAGACCACCGCACAGTTGCTTATGCAGAGAGACCACCGCACACCACACCACTGCTTATCACGGCGCTAGCTCTGAGCCCCCACCCCCTTCATCTCTCTCTGTCCTGAGTGCGTATTTAGTGGCCATCGACCCCACACAGCCTAATAAAATACAACGCAAATGGTCAGWGGCAACTGCAAACCCACCAGACAACATTACACCCGAACATGGTCCATATATGGGAGATGTTGAATTTGAAATGTATAAATCAAATGTGTGCGTAATTTATGTTTAATAAATATCCCTTAAATAATAGAGGATATAATAGGCTATTGAAAACAACTCCATGTTATAACTAGGTCTACTTTTATTTCGAAATTGGGTGACGAGATTAGGTGTAACGTGATTGGGTTAATGTTGAATACTCGATGTGTTCCATCGCAATCAGTCATTTTCCTGCTGTCGCAGTGTTGCTGACGGTTGCAAAAAGTTGGTTTGGAGAGGTAAGTAAACCAGTTGTGGTTCACTTGAGGTGACGCATGGGAGGGGGATGGGACTGGATGGCCACTTTGGCCACGAAGAGGTTTGGATCGGTCATCATCAAACCACTGCATTTTGATGTAGCCAGTGGATTTTGACTCAATTAATAGCCAAATCTCCAGCAGGAAGTCCGAAGAGTAGCCTAAAGAAATAAAACCGCAACGACTCAAACGAAACAATTGTCTTTAGCGTACACCTCTTCTGGAATTGTGGCACGAAAAGACAGGCCTATCTGGTCAAACGAATTCCCAGATCGATGATGACTGATCACATAATGTTAAGTTGTTGTTGACTGTTATCCTTGTAGAATGATTAATGAAGCAAAAATAAAACAAATAACTTCTCCTATTTAATGCTCTCATTGACCTTTCTCTGAGGTGGTATAAGCCTAGTAGTTATATAATAATACAACATTTGATGGTTCAAATATAGTAAAAATATAATAATACAATATAATTATTTGTATTATTATTGTATTTATTATATATCTGCACATTATTTAATTAATATACCAATGATATTAACGAACATGTCATAAGACTTTATTATAATGACTACGTTATGCTGTTAAGCCCTGCAGTGTTAATTAGCTAACTTTTTTACAATCCTGTCAAACATAATAATGACAGGGAAACGTGTTTCAGGAAGAGATAAACCATTTTAGCTTCCACATTTGGTTGTGTTAGATATCCTTATCACCACGACCCTCTGTGGGTATTTGAAACAACGTGTTCGAAAAGATAACCAAGACAAGTGATTTAAACGAAGGAGAGAGGTTGAGGTTGACAGAATTCAATAAACTTTGTAATTATATTCTTGATTACTGGACCTAAGAGAGTTTTCTTATGTAGGCCAATGGTTTGTGTATTCCCTTACCGAAAGACTGGAATTAGGAACCAAAACCAATGCGTGGATGACACAGACAGGGGCGCCATACTAATAAAACTAACGGTTTCTTTTTCTTTTCTTGTTTTTGGCAAAAAGTAAACATCCAGAGAGCCTCTTGGAGATGGATGGGAGTCTCTCCTGTCTGAGGCAACACTGATTGCTATGCAAATGCGGGTTGCACCTCAATTTAGCAAGGAACACAGCCGCCAGAGGAAAAGGAAGAGATTCCACGATGAGACCTCTCAAGAGGAGATAGCTCAGGACAGTGCAGCTACGGTGTTTCGAAACACAGTGTTTGTTACTGCTATGGACAACATCCTATTGCAGTGGTGTGGACACTAAGTTCCACACCACTGCAAAAATTGTAGGATCATTTTCTGCTGTTTTGAAAGTTGGGCAGATTAGTGAGGATAAAGTCCCTTCTGTGTGCCAACCACTGGTCATGAAGCATTCCAGAGATCTTACACCTGAGTTTCAACATGAAGTAAGACACCTGAACACTGTATATGCTGCTACTTTCCCTCCTAACTTGTCCCCTCTTGGTCTCCTGAATGCAATTTGTAAGATGCAGCTGCAAAGTATTTTTGGAGAATTGTGCATTGCTTTACGTATATTTTACACACTGTCTGTAACTGTTGCTGGTGGCGAGAGAGCTTTCAGTAAGCTAAAACTTATAAAAAAACTATTTGAGGTCCACTATGTCCCATGACAGGCTTTGCAGTCTTGCCATTGAAAGTCAGTTAGCTAGAAAGCTGGACTTCAAAGACTTGATCAGTGACTTTGCGGGCAAGAAGGCTCTGGCGCTGGGCCCTTGGTGAGTAAGGCTGAGCAAGGGCCAGTGATAACTGTTAAATGGCATGACTATGGATATTGGATCACTACACACATGATGCCCACAGGCTGAGAACAAGACTGAGAACAGACTGAGAACAAGATATATCGCAAAGTAATGGCTGGATTGCCATAAAATTTGTTGTGCACAATCAAGACCCCAAGTGGAAGAAACCTATTGATTTGGTGACCTCTTGACCTTTCCTCTAGCGCCACCATCAGGCCTTTTCATTTCCATTTCCATTTTGTTTTCCATTTTCCATTTCCACTTTTACAGCTGCTTATTTTCTATTTGGTTTGTATACTTAATTGAAAAATCTGCTGCTGATTTTATTATTTTGTTTGTTATATAATTATATAGATGATAATGTTACTTTATTTCAATTGAAGAAGTTAATGTATATTTAAGTTATATTTATTTTAAGTTATTCATTAATGTTAAGAGAATTTTCCATTCAAGAATTTTACCATTAAAATTACATTTAGACTGTAAAAGATGGCCTTTAGCACATTTCTTATAGAGGGTATCAGTCTTGCATCAAATAGTGAATTCCACTGTATGCAGAATGTTGCATGCATGTCTGCACAGTGTTATATTTTCACAGCTCACTGTCAGTAAATATCGTACAGTAAATATTGGACTACAAAAGAGTTGCAAGCCTGCAAAGGTAGAGATATTTAAAGCTTTGAATGGGTCGATTGGGTTCTGGAGGTGTGTGGTTACAGAAACCACGCAGGGTTGGTGTGGCCTGTGGTGGTGGGGCCCAATGTGATATCTTTTCATGGGGCCCAAAATCTCTGGCGGCGCCCCTGGATACAGAGAACGCCATCAATCGTTATCTTCATTGGTTAATAGCCCATGAGCCATATATGGATGCTTCTGTTCATAACTTTAATTCTAGTTGGCAGTAGGTCCTATGTCATCCATATAAACTTAGTTGTCTTGTTTATTGTACAACCTGCTGTTTCTTGTTCGAAATAATTGTATAGCTTGATTAGGTTGCGTCATACACTTATGAATTGATTAATAAAATGTAGTTGAAGAGAACAATGGCAATTGCTTCCAGTGGGAGTAAGAGGACACTGTCATTTCTGCAAAGTTTTAATTCTAAAAACAAAACACGAAAAAAAAGCATTTTAAGCTATAGGCTACAAAGTGCTTATGTTAAATCTCTACTGTAAACAAACGGCTGTATACGGTTCCACACATCAGTAAGTGTTCATAAATAGCACAGTTGCACATAAGCTCCACACATTGAACTGGTTCACAACCTGTTGCTCAACTAAAGCTGCGTTTACACAGGCAGACCAATTCTGATCTTTTGCCTAATCATTTGCAAAAAATCTGATCTGATTGGCCAAAATACTATTAGTTGAAAAAGGTCAGAATTGGGCTGCCTGTGTAATGCAGCCTAAAACTACTAGGGGAATACAGACAACTGCCAATAGTGTTGTCAATTACAGTGGAAACCTCAACGCCATCTGCAAAAATAATGATTTACTATTTCGAACCAAGGATAAGACATTCCGTCATTTACCAATATGGTCAAACATAATATGCACTGCCCCCCAAAAAATGGTGACCATCATTTATAGGCATATACGATAGTATTTCATCAAATGCTTTTGCTATCCCTTATGGATAAAAAAAATACACATGGACAAAAGCATGTGGACAGTCAAGTCAGGGGTCAGGGCTCTGTGCAGGCCAGTCAAGTTCTTCCACACTGATCTTGACAAACCATTTCTGTGTGGACCTCGCTTTGTGCACGGGGCATTGTCATGCTGAAACAGGAAAGGCCCTTCCCCAAACTGTTGCCACAAAGTTAGAAGCACAGAATCGTCTAGAATGTAATTGTATGCTGTAGCGTTAAGATTTCTTTTCACTGGAACTAAGGGGCCTAGCCCGAACCATGAAAAACATACCATTATTCATCCTCCACCAATCTTTACAGTTGGCACGATGCATTGGGGCAGGTAGCGTTCTCATGGCATCTGCCAAACCCAGATTTGGCAGTTGGACTGCCAGATGGTGAAGTGTGATTCATCACTCCAGAGAACTCGTTTCCACTGCTCCAGAGTCCAATGGTAGCGAACTTTACAACACTCCAGCCAATGCTTGGCATTGCACATGGTGATCTTAGGCTTGTGTGCGGCTGCTCGGCCATGGAAAACCGTTTCATGAAGCTCCTGACGAACAGTTGCTTACAGAGGCAGTTTGGAACTCGGTAGCCACACCTGTCAGCAACAAGTGTGGCTGAAATATCAGAATCCACTATTTAAAAGGGTCTCCACATACTTTTGGCCATGTTGTGTATATATAAATATACATGTAGTGTATATATAAATAGGACACAAAGGCATTATTCCTACATCTACATCAAGAGTATGAAGACATAGTTGCATTATTGTGTATTTTATATATCAACTGAAGTTGAAAAGGTACTATCCTGATTTCAGTCTTAACCATGCCCTTCCCACCAAATACACATATGAACGTTTTTAGCACATTCACATAGATTGATGAGCAAATCTGAACAAATAGGCTACAACGATATGCAGAACCATCAAGGAACACCCTGGTGTAGGCTACTGACAAAGCCAAACTTTTATTTATTTAACCAGGTAGGCCAGTTGAGAACAAGTTCTCATTTACAACTGCGACCTGGCCAAGATAAAGCAAAGCAGTGCTACAAAAACAACAACACAGAGTTACACATGGGATAAACAAACGTACAGTCAATAACACAATAGAAAAATCTATATACAGTGTGTGCAAATGTAGTAAGATTAGGGAGGTAAGGCAATAAATAGGCCATAGTGGCGAAATAATTACAATATAGCATTAACACTGGAGTGATAGATGTGCAGATGATGATGTGCAAGTAGAGATACTGGGGTGCAAAAGAGCAAAAATAGATAACAATATAGGGATGAGGTAGTTGGGTGGACTATTTACAGATGGGCTGTGTACAGGTGCAGTGATCGGTAAGCTGCTCTGACAGCTGATGCTTAAAGTTAGTGAGGGAGATAAAAGTCTCCAGCTTCAGTGATTTTTGCAATTCATACAGTCATTGGCAGCAGAGAACTCGAAGGAAAGGCGGCCAAATGAGGAGTTGGCTTTGGGGATGACCAAGGAAATATACCTGCTGGAGCGCGTGCTACTATGGTGACCAGTGAGCTGAGATAAGGCGGGGCTTTACCTAGCAAAGACTTATAGATGACCTGGGGCCAGTGGTTTCTGCGACGAAATATGAAGCGAGGGCCAGCCAACGAGAGCATACAGGTTGCAGTTCGGGGTAGTAATATGGGGCTTTGGTGACAAAACGGATGGCACTGTGATAGACTACATCCAATTTGCTGAGTAGAGTGTTGGAGGTTATTTTGTAAATGACATCGCCGAAGTCAAGGATCGGTAGGATAGCCCGTTTTACGATGTTTATCAGCATGAGTGAAGGAGACGTTGTTACGAAATAGGAAGTCAACTCTAGATTTAATTTTGGATTGGAGATGCTTAATATGAGTCTGGAAGGAGAGTTTACAGTTGAACCAGACGCCTAGGTATTTGTAGTTGTGAACGTACACATACACAGGCCTACCAAGACATAGTTAAAAAGAGGAAACGATCCATTCACAATTCTCCCATTAAAATGCCCCGGTATAAATGAGAGTGAAGATCTCGTCCTTGAGTTGTTTTAGAATTTTTAGAGTTGAGCACACTATGCTGGATGTTCATGTTAATGACGCACAGTGAGCCAAATATAATCTACCACTAGAGGCCAGTGTAGTTCTTCCACAATACAGATAAGGTTTGCCATGTGGAATTGGTGAGATAATATGCTAATGACCACACAATACACGTTGGTTATACAGTAGGCCGCCCCCTACCATTAAAACGAAAACAGTGTGTAGGTTTGACTTTCCAAAATGATCAGATGCACTTTGAAGGAATACCCTACTATGATGCTTGATGAGATTCATTCTGGGAGGATCGAGACTGAAAGAATGCCATGCACTCAGTTATAAAACCTAAAGGTTCTTCGGCTGCCCCCCTTTGAAGAACCCTTTTTGAACCCCCGTAGCTTACTTAATAAACACAATAGTCTTATAAAAATGTTCTACGGCTGGCTTTATGCAGTATAATACAGTAGTCCTAAATCTGCTTTTTTACAATATCCACACACAAATAGTTCAGGAAAGTCAAGTTGTGTACGGCCCAGTACATCACTGGGGCCAAGCTTCCTGCCACCCAGGACCTCTATACCAGGCAGTGTCAGAGGAAGGCCCTAACAATTGTCAAAGACTCCAGCCACCCTAGTCATAGACTGTTCTCTCTGCTACCGCACGGCAAGCGGTACCGGAGCACCAAGTCTAGGTCCAAGAGGCTTCTAAACAGCTTCTATCCCCAAACAATAATAATGAACATCTAATCAAATGGCTACCCAGACTATTTGCATTGCCCCCCCTGCTACTCTCTGTTGTTATCATCTATGCATAGTCACTTTAATAACTCTACCTACATGTACATATTACCTCAATTACCTTGACTAACCGGTGCCCCCGTACATTGACTCTGTACCGGTACCCCCTGTATATTGCCTCGCTATTGTTATTTTACTGCTGCTCTTTAATTATTTGTTACTTTTATTTCTTATTTTTCAGTAGTTTTTCTTAAAACTGCATTGTTGGTTAAGGGATTGTAAGCATTTCCCTGTATGGTCTACCTACACCTGTTGTATTTGGCGCATGTGACAAAAACAATTTGATTTGATTATTGATTTGATTTGATGATGCTTTTGAAGTTTTGCAAACCAATGAACAAAAGCAAACAAACAAGCATCAGTCCCTATGCGTTATCAACAGCCCTTGTTTCCTATGCCTACTCTTATGTGCCCTTATTTGACACCCGATGTACTGACGCTGCGCTGCGGTTCATCCGTTGTAGGTAGACGTACGGCTGCTGATGAGGATGTTGAAACGATGTGACAGACACCCTGGAGCTTTTTCCCCTTTCACGAAGGTTAGAAATATTCCAATGAGCTAATGAGTTCATACTGTCTGTGTGTGAGTGTGTGAGTGAGTGAGAGTCGATGTCCGCGCCCCTGTGGAAATCGAATTAGCATAATAAAAATATCCCCATAAAAATCTGTCATTTTAAGGTAGAGATGTATATCTTTTTTGCATTGGATGCGCCTCAATCCACCACATCTGCTGATGTCGCAATTCTGCATCTGTGGTGAAAGGTGGCAGAGCTAGTGCTATGTTTGTCAGACCATGAGACATCCCCCAAAAATTGGTCTTCTCACAAAATCACCTGTACAGTCCGAACGGTTTGGCCTACAAAACTATGCCCACAGGCCTCACAAGACTAATCTGAAGGTTCCCGGTACCAGTTAAAAAAATGTGTGGAAGTATATATGGAGTCTGTTTAGTGGCAAAAAAATAAGTGGTTAAATACATGTAAAAAATATATACACTACACACTAAAAGTTTAGGGCCACTTAGAAATGTCCTTGTTCTTGAAAGAAAAGCAAATTTTTGGTCCATTAAAATAACATCAAATTGATCAGAAATACAGTGCAGACATTGTTAATGTTGTAAATTACTATTGTAGCTGGAAACAGCAGATTTTTAATGGAATATCTACATAGGCGTACAGAGGCCCATTATCAGCAACCATCACTCCTGTGTTTCAATGGCACGTTGTGTTAGCAAATCCTAGTTGATCATTTTAAAAGGCTAATTGATCATTAGAAAACCCTTTTGCAATTATTGTCACACCCTGATCAGTTTCACCTGTCCTTGTTATTGTCTCCACCCCCTCCAGGTGTCGCTTGTTATCCCTGGTGTATATATCCCCGTGTTTCCTGTCTCTCTGTGCCAGTTCGTCTTGTACATACAAGTCAACCTGCGTGTTTTTACTGTGCTCCTGCCTTTTCTATTCTCTTTTACTAGTCCTCCCGGTTTTGACCCTTGCCTGTTTTCTGGACTCTGTACCCGCCTGCCTGACCATTCTGCCTGCCCCGACCTCGAGCCTGCTTGCCACACTGTACCTCCTGGACTCTTTTTGCCTGTCCACGACCATTCTCTTGCCTATCCCTTTTGGATATAATAAATATCAAAGACTCAAACAATCTGCCTCCCGTGTCTGCATCTGGGTCTCGCCTTGTGCCCTTATAATTATGTCAGCACAGCTGAAAACTGTTGTTCTGATTAAAGAAGCAATAAAACTGGCCTTCTTTGACTAGTTGAGTATCTGAGGCATCAGCATTTGTGGGTTCGATTACAGGCTCAAAATGGCCGGAAACAAAGAACTTTCTTCTGAAACTCGTTAGTCTATTCTTGTTCTGAGAAATGAAGGCTATTCCATGAGAGAAATTGCCAAGAAA
Organism: Salvelinus sp. IW2-2015; assembly: GCF_002910315.2. Taxonomy (NCBI): domain Eukaryota; kingdom Metazoa; phylum Chordata; class Actinopteri; order Salmoniformes; family Salmonidae; genus Salvelinus; species Salvelinus sp. IW2-2015. The sequence goes on along the minus strand of NC_036874.1, from coordinate 16,366,958 downwards.
CTGAAGATCTCGTACAACGCTGTGTACTACTCCCTTCACAGAACAGTGCAAACTGGCTCTAACCAGAATAGAAAGAGGAGTGGGAGGCCCCGGTGCACAACTTAGCAAGAGGACAAGTACATTAGAGTGTCTAGTTTGAGAAACAGACGCCTCACAAGTCCTCAACTGGCAGCTTCATTAAATAGTACCCGCAAAACACCAGTCTCAATGTCAACAGTGAAGAGGCAACTCCGGGATGCTGGCCTTCTAGGCAGAGTTCCTCTGTCCAGTGTATGTGTTCTTTTGCCCATCTTAATATTTCCTTTTTATTGGCCAGTCTGAAATATGGCTTTTTCTTTGCAACTCTGCCTAGAAGACCAGCATCCCGGATTCGACTCTTCACTGTTGACGTTGAGACTGGTGTTTTGCGGGTACTATTTAATGAATCTGCTCCAGATACTCAAGTAGTCTTAAGAAGGCCAGTTTTATTGCTTCTTTAATCAGCACAACAGTTTTCAGCTGTGCTAACATAATTGCAAAAGGGTTTTCTAATGATCAATTAACCTTTTAAAATGATAAACTTGGATTAGCTGACACAAGGTGCCATTGGAACACAGGAGTGATGGTTGCTGATAATGGGCCTCTACACCTATATAGATATTCCATTACAAATCAGCCGTTTCCAGCAATAAAAGTCATTTGCAACTTTAACAATGTCTACACTGTAGTTCTGATCAATTTGATGTTATTTTAATGGACAACAAATGTGCTTTTCTTTCAAAAACAAGGACCTTTCTAAGTGACCCCAAACCTTTGAACAGTAGTGTGTGTATATATATATATATACGTTTCCTGGTCTTTCTTATATATTTCTCAGATATAGGACAGACACTTCAGAACGAACTTCCTCTAGATGTTTTTTGGGACTCGCTGTTGTCCCGTGTAGTGAATATGTTATGCAATGCGTTTATATGGTCTAATAGAAGTTAGGCCAAAAATAATTTTGCGTCAAATAATTTTTTAAATATATTTTTGTTATACTTCAAGGGGTCTTAAAATTCAAAATCAAATAGCAAAATTGTCCTTGGTATGACCTTAAAACAATTCAAATTAGCTTAGTAGACCCCCGGCTTAGACAGGGCTTAGACTGTTAAGAGTTAAGGCAATACCACTTTCACCGATGACCACCTCACTGGAAAGGAAGAAGGCATTAAGTATAAGTTATGAGTTAAAGACTGGAGTCTATATGGCTTCATTGTTCATTTGACAGCATGTTCATCCTGTAGGTTCATCCTGTAGGCTACACTGCAACTTTGCAACTCTGGCCTTATTGTGTATGTAACTTACAGTCTATTATCATCATCAATAAGGCTCCAATATCCTACTTTGTATAGGTACATGCATAGCCTATAGTTGCCATCCATCAGTCCCCTTGCGCCAAACATAATGTAAAACAAATCTCAGTATAACACCAGGCCGGCCAAAGCTCCGCCTCCATGTAGCAAAACATGGACGGTAAAAAGCAGCCATCGCTGATGGCGTATTGCTACCATGGACAGCGACCACGGAGTGTGCACGTCCAGGATCTTGTTGCATTGAATTTAGAACGTTTTCGTTGCTGTCACTACGTGGGTTTACTTCCGAGCCTAATGTAAAGCATTAGGTAGGCGATACATCGAGCCAGCAGCGAAATAGCGTAGCAGCGAAAAGCGAAATAGTGTAACAGAGTGACAACAATTCAGCCATCAGGAGCCAACGTCTGACTGTAGCCTATAGACGATAGAAAGATATCAGAGAGATTTGATCACTTGACATGGAGGCTATTCTTAACTCGAAATGTGCACATTTTCTCCAGAAGCGCATATAATCAGATGGTGGTATAGCCTTCACCATTGCAATTGGGGAAAACTAATCAAAATGTGCCATGAATCCTTATTTCACATTCTCCACTACAACAAGGTAAAGTGGGCTCCTTAAGACAACGTATTCTGTTAACTGGTTGAATTGAGCAAGTTAACTCCGCTTGAGAACCTGATAAAGAGACAAATAATTTCACATCACTCAGATCTAAATGCAATGCCAGATTCCACTGCGTCATGCAACGCGACCACTAGGCTTCGTCCGCAATCATGTAGGCTAATAGTTATTAGGCTATTAATCATAAAGTTATACATTTTCTGCGTTCCCGACAGCGACTACATTTATGAATAGTCTATATGAAGGCCTGCATTGTATACTTTTCCAGAGTGTAGTAGGTGAACTTGTAAGATAGGCTAACTGTTATAGTATACTGCCTATAGGCTATACGACGTTTGGAGAAAAGCAAGTCTTATCCACATCGCTGACTTCAGCCGACCACGAACCCCCGGTTCACTCCAGCAGGAATCACATCTGAGAGACAATCTATCCGCAATGGCCAGGCTGCGTAAGAAAGCGTGCATAGCTCTGTTTTTATTTACACTCTTCGTTTTTGGAACCATGATGGGTTTGAGAACTCTGAAGCCCAGCGATGGGTTCTCAGACCTGGCCCCGGGGTTGGGCCTCCTGCCGATGATTGGAGGAAGGATGGACCGGCGCTCGGTGTCTCAAGACGTCGTCTCCTCCCCGGGGCAGGTGCGCGCCAAAGTCGTTTTATCAAATTCGGGACCTGAAGGAACCATATTTTACGACGTCCACATATTCTACAGCGTGTGGTACGGGAACCCGTTGATGGATGGGAAATACATGCACTGGGACCATGTCCTCGTGCCACATTGGGACCCCAAAATCGCCGCAAGTTACCCGAAAGGGAGGCATATGCCGCCGGAGGACATAGGCTCCAGTTTCTACCCTGATCTCGGTCCGTACAGCTCGAGAGATCCGGATGTATTGGAGTCACACATGGAGCAGATTGGAGCGGCTGCTGCAGGTAGAGTGCAAAGGTGCAGTGGTTATTCTATACTGAAACATACAAACACGTTTTAACATTCGTATTAGTTGTGTTGCTGCACTGCCTGTCCAGTTAACTTTAAAGTTTTAACAATTTGTTCTACTTTGAGCACAGCTACAATAGGATATATATGGGCCAAAGATTTGAATGACTAACTTTGATGCATATAGGCTATATATTCTGCCAGATGTATACTGTTATGGCTCATTTGAATCCATTGCTTGTGTTGCATATTGCTCGTGCTGTCTGTCTCCCTTATTCCAACAGACAACCATTCTACTATATCCTTAGACAGAATAAGTGATGCCTTATGTCTGAGTGATGAAATATGCCTTCTTACATGCAGTGACTCTTTAGACCCCTTTTTTTAATCGTAATGGTGCTTATCTTTCAGGACACGCATGAAGTGACAGCTCATAAATGCATATGTTGCAGCCAGAGAAATGATTGTCCACACCCTGATAGAGGGGAATATCAAAAACGGTTTCTGTCAAGCAGCCAGCACAGCAGGCCACTGGCACAGACATATAGTATGCATGCAGCTAATTGATCAAGCCATGTCCGTCACAAGCTGTGTGGAATATTTGATTACAATATCTAAAAAGCCATGGATTAAAAAGTTATGGCCACACAATTCATTTTATTCACTTCTCTTGCGCTCTGCCAGTTTATTTCAGCACTCCTGTAGTGGACAGCTCCGCACGCTCACCTAAGCCCACCAGCAGCCTTGTAAGGGGTGCGTAACCGGTGGCAGGGAAGTCAGACGCAGGAGAGCAGAACTTGGTAATAGCTGGAGCAGTTTAATAGCAAAACCAACGGCATAAAAATAACAAGATATTGGGTACAAAAACCCGTCGCGCACCAATAAACATGTGCACAAGCACTTACAATAAACAATCCCACACAAAGACATGGGGGGAACAGAGGGTTAAATACACAACAAGTGATTCAGGGAATTGAAACCAGGTGTGAGGAAAAACAAGACAAAACACATGAAAAATGAAAAGTGGATCGATGATGGCTAGAAGACCGGCGACGCCGACCGCCGAGCGCTGCCCGAACAAGGAGAGGACCCGACTTCGGCGGAAGTCGTGACAGTACCCCCCCCCCCCCTTGACCACGCCGGCCTCGGGACGACCCGGAGGGCGAGGCGCAGGGCGATCCGGACGGAGACAGTGAAACTCCCGCAGCATTGAAGGGTCCAACACGTCCTCCACCGGAACCAGCATCTCTCCTCCGGACCGTACCCCTCCCACTCCACGAGGTACTGAAGGCCCTCGCCCGACGCCTCGAATCCAGGATAGAGCGAACGGAGTATGCCGGGGCCCCTCGATATCCAGAGGGGGCGGAGGAACCTCCGCACCTCAGACTCCTGGAGCGGGCAACCACCACCGGCCTGAGGAGAGACACATGGAACGAGGGGTTAATACAGTAATCAGGGGGAAGCTGTAACCTATAACAAACCTTGTTCACTCTCCTCAGGACTTTAAATGGCCCCACAAACCGCGGACCCGCTTCCGGCAGGGCAGGCGGAAGAGCAGGTTCCGGGTCGAGAGCCAGACCCGGCCTCACTGTGGTGACGGTCTGCGCTGGCTTTCTGGTGCAGCACGGCCCGCTGGAGGTGAACATGGCGGGGTCCCATGTCTCCTCCGCGCGCCTGAACCAGTCGTCCACCGCAGAGCCTCGGTCTGATTCTGATGAAAAGGCGCCAGAACCGGCTGGTATCCTAGTACGCACTGGAAGGGGGAGAGGTTAGTGGAGGAGTGGCGGAGCGAGTTCTGAGCCATCTCGGCCCAGGCACGAACGCTGCCCACTCCTGTATTAACTGCACCTGTTTAAACTCGTTACCTGTATAAAAGACACCTGTCCACACACTCAATCAAACAGACTCCAACCTCTCCACAATGGCCAAGACCAGAGAGCTGTGTAAGGACATCAGGGATAAATTGTAGACCTGTACAAGGCTGGGATGGGCTACAGGACAATAGCCAAGCAGCTTGGTGAGAAGGCAACAACTGTTGACAATTATTAGAAAATGGAAGAAGTTCAAGATGATGGTCAATCACCCTCGGTCTGGGGCTCCATGAAGATCTCACCTCGTGGGGCATCAATGATCATGAGGAATGTGAGGGATCAGCCCAGAACTACACGGTAGGACCTGGTCAATGACCTGAAGAGAGCTGGACCACAGTCTCAAAGAAAACCATTAGTAACACACTACGCCGTCATGGATTAAAATCCTGCAGCGCACGCAAGGTCCCCCTGCTCAAGCCAGCGCATGTCCAGGCCCGTCTGAAGTTTGCCAATGACCATCTGGATGATCCAGAGGAGGAATGGGAGAAGGTCATGTGGTCTGATGAGACAAAAATAGAGCTTTTTGCTCTAAACTCCACTCGCCGTGTTTGGAGGAATAGAAGGATGAGTACAACCCCAAGAACACCATCCCAACCGTGAGACATGGAGGTGGAAACATCATTCTTTTGGGGATGCTTTTCTGCAAAGGGACAGGACGACTGCACCGTATTGAAGGGAGGATGGATGGGGCCATGTATCGCGAGATCTTGACCAACAACCTCCTTCCCTCAGTAAGAGCATTGAAGATGGGTCGTGGCTGGGTCTTCCAGCATGACAACGACCCGAAACACACAGCCAGGGCAACTAAGGAGGGGCTCCGTAAGAAGCATCTCAAGGTCCTGGAGTGGCCTAGCCAGTCTCCAGACCTGAACCCAATAGAAAATCTTTGGAGGGAGCCGAAAGTCCGTATTGCCCAGCGACAGCCCCGAAACCTGAAGGATCTGGAGAAGGTCTGTATGGAGGAGTGGGCCAAAATCCCTGCTGCAGGTGTGCAACCTGAGGTCAAGAACTACAGGAAACGTATGATCTCTGTAATTGCAAACTAAGGTTTCTGTACCAAATATTCAGTTCTGCTTTTCTGATGTATCAAATACTTATGTCATGCAATAAAATGCAAATTAATTAATTAAAAATCATACAATGTGATTTTCTGGATTTTTGTTTTAGATTCCTTCTCTCACAGTTGAAGTGTACCTATGATAAAAATTACAGACCTCTACATGCTTTGTAAGTAGGAAAACCTGCAAAATTGTCAGTGTATCAAATACTTGTTCTCCCCACTGTATATCCTCAGGCACCCCGTAGTGCCGGAAGACGTGCGTAAACAACCCGTACGGCATGACGAGGTACTCATAATGCCCTGAGGTCGTAATGAACGCCGTCTTCCACTCGTCTCCCTCCCGGATACGCACCAGGTTGTAAGCACTCCTGAGATTTAGTTTGGTGAAGAAGCGCGGACCGTGCATTGACTCAATTGCCGTGGCGATAAGTGTTAGCGGGAAACTGTGCCTCACCGTGATCTGATTTAGGCCTCGGTTGTCAATACACGGGCACAGACCTCCCTCCTTCTTCTTCACAAAAAAGAAACTCGAGGAGGCGGGTGAAGTGGAGGACCGAATGTACCCCTGACGCAGGGATTCGGAGACATATGTTTCCATAGCCGCCGTCGATGGGGATTTATCGCACAATCGCCCCGTCGATGGGGTGGTAATTGAGTCGCCTTCTTTTTGGAGAAGGCGAGAGCCAAATCGGCATATTCAGGGGGAATGCGCACGGTGGAGACCTGGTCTGGACTTTCCACCGTAGTAGCACCAACGGAAACCCCTAAATACCTCCCCGAGCACTCTCGCGACCACCTCATGAGAGCCCTCCGTTGCCAAGAAACAGTGGGGTCACGGCAAGCTAACCAGGGTAGGCCTAGCACCACGGGAAACGCAGGAGAGTCAATGAAGAAGAGACTAATTCTCTCCTTGTGACCACCCTGCGTCACCATACCCAGAGGAGCGGTCGCTTCCCTAATCAACCCTGATCCTAATGGTCGACTGTCTAAGGCGTGAACGGGGAAGGGCACAGCCACGGGAACAATGGAGATCCCTAAACTTAGGGCGAACGATCTGTCTATAAAATTCCCAGCCGCGCCTGAATCGACAAGCGCCTTATGCTGGGAATGCGGGGAAAACTCAGGGAAAGAAACATACAAAACCATGTGTGCAACAGAGGGCTCTGGGTGAGAAGGGTGCCGGCTCACCTGGGATGACGCCAGAGTGCCCTGCCTGCTGCCTCGACCCCCAGAGGAACCAACCCGGCACCGACCGGCAGTGTGACCTCTGCGGCCACAGATGGTGCACGAGCCGGAACCTCCTCCAGTCTCCCTACGCACAGCACCTCCCAGCTCCATGGGTACCGGAGCGGCGGTGCTGGGGGATGGAACCGACAGAACCCGATCTGGACATCCGTGGATGGCCAGCAGGTTATCCAGCCGAATGGACAGGTCCACCAGCTGGTCGAAAGTGGGGGTGGTGTCCCTACAGGCCAAGTCCCGACGGACATCCTCGCGCAAACTGCAGCGATAGTGGTCGATAAGGGCCCTATCATTCCATCCCGCGCCGGCGGCCAGGGTCCGAAAATCCATGGCGAACTCCTGGGCGCTCCTCGTCCCCTGCCTCAGATGGAAGAGACGTTCACAAATCCTCGAAATGGTCCAGCGCCGCATCTCCTTCTCCCCACACGGCGTTAGCCCACTCCAAGGCTTTCCCAGAGAGGCGCGAGACGAGGGCGGACACCTTCTCACGATCTGAAGGAGCCGGGTGGACAGTTGCCAGGTAAAGGTTGAGCTGTAACAGGAAACCCTGGCAGTGTGCAGCCGCCCCGTCATACTCCCTTGGGAAGGAGCGAGACGAATCCCACTGGAACTGGGTGAAGGGGGGGGCGAGTAGTGGAGACCCTGGTTGTGCTGGTGGAGGCGCTGGAGGAACTCCCTGTCTCTCCCAGCGGTCCATAGTTTGGACAACGTGGTCCATGGCGGCGCCGAGATGGTGGAGCATCGCCGAGATGGTGGAGCATTGCCGCATGCTCCCGGATGCGCTCCTCCACCCCTATTCCAGGGGCACCTGCTCCTGCTGACTCCATATAGGTGGTGTGGGATTCTGTAAGGGGTGCGTAACCGATGGCAGGGAAGTCAGACGCAGGAGAGCAGAACTTGGTAATAGCCGGAGCAGTTTAATAGCAAAACCAACAGCATAAAAATAACAAGATATTAGGTACAAAACTCCGTCGCGCACCAATAAACACGTGCACAAGCACTTACAATAAACAATCCCACACAAAGACATGGGGGGAACAGAGGGTTAAAGTGATTGAGTGAATTGAAACCAGGTGTGAGGAAAAACAAGACAAAACACATGGAAAATGAAAAGTGGATCGATGATGGCTAGAAGACCGGCGACGCCGACCGCCGAGCGCCGCCCGAACAAGGAGAGGACCCGACTTCGGCGGAAGTCGTGACAAGCCTTTTCTCACAGTAGTTTTAGAACGGTGTTAATCTTGACATCCACTTCCAAGCCATCTTGAATGTGAACAATTGAACACTTGAATAATATGTGTTTACTGCTTATCTGTATTTCACTGAGATCGAACATACAAACAGATGAACGTCAGGCCGCGCGAATACTTACTCTAAAACTTACACTTACTCTAAAAAGTTATTGAAAATCCATCAGTCAGTAGAAGGAGCCCTTAAGTCTTATCAGTAAGTGGCCATGACTGTCCACTGCAAAGGTCAGCACTGAAAACATTACCGGAAGTGGCATGTACATTGTCTGAAATAAGTAGCCTATGTTTTCAACGAAAAATGTAAGCTACTTGTATTGACCAAAATGGGAGTGATGATGCCTTGGAGTTGAGTGTGAAAACGACTGATGTGGCAGCCAATCGAGCCATGCTAATGTTGTCTGCCTTCGGCTGAACTGGTTATTGTACACCATCCGGAAAATAATCGTCCCTTCCCATTTCTTTCCCTTCCCTTCCCCTTAAACCGAACACTGTGACAGATGGAACACAGAAAGGCCAACTGAATGTGCTTAGTTAAAAGGAGTCAATTTAATTAAAGCCACTGGCACAAAGACCATCAAAAATTTCAAATAATATCCTGCTTGCAGCCTTGACTGATTCCACTCCGCGAGGAGCCCATAATAAAATGAATAGTGCGGACATAACTTCTTAATACATGTGACCATGGCTTTTTAGAAATTGCAATAAAATTTTCCACACAGCTTGTGACCAAAGTGGACATGCCTGCCTTGCTGGCTGACAGAAACAGTTTTTGATATTCCCCTCTATGAGTGTGTGGGAAACAATTCCTCTGGCTGCAACATAGACATTTATGAGCTGTCACTTCATGTGTGTACTGAAAGATACTCACACTTACGATTAAACCAGAGTGCAAAAAGATTAACTGCATGTAGGAAGGCATATTTCATCACTCAGATATGAGGCATCACTTATGCTGGATAAAGATACAGTTGAATGGTTGCCTGTTGGAATAAAGGAGACAGAGAGCACGAGCAATGTGCAACGCAAGCAATGTATGCCAAATGAGCCATAACAGTATACAGTTGAAGTCGGAAGTTTACATACACTTAGGTTGGAGTCATTAAAACTCGTTTTTCAACCACTCCACACATTTCTTGTTATCAAATTATAGTTTTGGCAAGTCGGTTAGGACATTACTTTGTGCATGACACAAGTAATTTTTCCAACAATTGTTTACAGATTATTTCACTCATAATTCACTGTATCACAATTCCAGTGGGTCAGAATTTACATACACTAAGTTGACTGTGCCTTTAAACAGCTTGGAAAATTCCTGAAAATGATGTCATGGCTTTAGAAGCTTCTAATAGGCTAATTGACATAATTTGAGTCAATTGGAGGCGTACCTGTGGATGTATTTCAAGGCCTACCTTCAAACTCAGTGCCTCTTTGCTTGACATTATGGGAAAATCAAAAGAAATCAGCCAAAATCAGCCAAGACCTCCACAAGTCTGTTTCATCCTTGGGAGCTATTTTTGAACGCCTGAAGGTACCATGTTCATCTGTACAAACAATAGTACGCAAGTATAAACACCATGGGACCACGCAGCCTTCATACCGCTCAGGAAGGAGACGCGTTCTGTCTCCTAGAGATGAACACACTTTGGTGTGAAAAGTGCAAATCAATCCCAGAACAACAGCAAAGGACCTTGTGAAGATGCTGGAGGAAACAGGTACAAAAGTATCTATATCCACAGTAAAACGAGTCCTATATCAACATAACCTGAAAGGTCGCTCAGCAAGGAAGAAGCCACTGCTCAAAAACCGCAATAAAAAAGCCCGACTACGATTTGCAACTGCACATGGGGACAAAGATCGTACTTTTTGGAGAAATGTCCTCTGGTCTGATGAAACAAAAATGGGACCTTTTGGGTATAATGACCATCGTCATGTTTGGAGGAAAAAGGGGAAGGCTTGCAAGCCGAAGAACACCATCACAACCGTGAAGCACAGGGGTGGCAGCATCATGTTGTGGGGGTGCTTTGCTGCAGGAGGGACTGGTGCACTTCACAAAATAGATGGCATCATGAGGATGGAAAATTATGTGGATATATTGAAGCAACATCTCAAGACATCAGTCAGGGAAGTTAAAGCTTGGTCGCAAATAGGTCTTCCAAATGGACAATGACCCCAAGCATACTTACAAAGTTGTGGAAAAATGGCTTAAGGACAACAAAGTCAAGGTATTGGAGTGGCCATCACAAAGCCCTGACCTCAGTCCTATAGAAAATTTGTGGGCAGAACTGAAAAAGCGTGTGCGAGCAAGGAAGCCTACAAACCTGACTCAGTTACACCAGCTCTTTCAGGAGGAATGGGCCAAAATTCACCCAACTTATTGTGGGAAGCTTATGGAAGACTACCCGAAACGTTTGACCCAAGTTAAACAATTTGAAGGCAATGCTACCAAATACTAATTGAGTGTATGTAAACTTCTGACTTCAACTGTACGTCTGGCAGAATATGTAGACTATATGCATCAAAGTTAGTCATTGAAGTCAGTGGAACTCTTGAGGGATGTTGGCCCATAGAGATCCTATTGTAGGCCTACAACTGGCAGCGATCACATCAATAAGTCCTTCAAGCCAATCCAGAACCCTTAGGGGATGTAGGCAGCTATCACATATATCAATGTCAACATCACACTGACCAATACGACTTAAAATGGTGTAACAGGGACATCATGAGGTTCAGGATTGGGTATCAGAGATGTGTGGTCATTGAAATAGAATGACTAGAATGGACAATCCCATTGAGGTCAATGTTCTGTGATAGGTGGACCAGCAGCCATATTGGGTGTATTGTAAAATTGCCATGCTATGAGGGGCTTTTCCCTTTCTAGTCATTTTATTTCCCCATTCTAGTTAATTATATTTCTGTGTGGGGTATAGCCAACCTGAAAGGTCCTGTGTGGAGACTTAGAGAGACTTGTCCTGTGTGGTCTAGGGGTGCTGGTGCTGTCCTGGTATCCTCCGGGCCTGGCCGATGACAACGGGGAGCCCACAGAGGACTTGGTGCCGGCCGTCCTGGACGCTGCTCACAGACACAACCTCAAGGTAAGGAAGAGACAGACAGACAGGACAGACAGACAGGACAGACAGACAGACAGACAGACAGACAGACAGACAGACAGACAGACAGGACAGACAGACAGACGCTTTGCTTTGGAATCAGTTTTTGGGATTCATGAGCTCTGGATAAGAATGTGGTAAGGAATGGTAAGGAATCTTCCAAAGAACAAAGTTACACAAACAACTGGTAAACATATCCTAATACTGTACAATAGTATTATAATACACAATAGTGTACCATTACTTCAAAAAAGTTGAGAGCCAAGTGTGACATGACTTTGAGTAGGCAGCGGGGAGGGACGATGAGGACATCTCTAACTAAGAGCAGAGGGGACATAATAAAGCTGCCGGCGGGAACTGTTGTTTATGGGACTGGATGAGCAGGGAAACACATCAGGGAACTACATGACCTATTGCCAATTAGGTTGGAAGATGCTATCCCAGAGATAACGACTGCATCAACGTCGACTCGTCGAGTCCCCTCTGCCTACTGTCACGGACGGCATTGAAGCTCATGAAACTTTTAGAGGGCCCCTTCTTCGTAATTCAATACGTGTAACATCAGATGGTAGATGCACATCAGATGCAGCAGAGACGTAGTAGCTATTCAAGATGTTGAAAGGAAAAAAGATACTCCAAGTGAGCTGTACTGGCTTGATCCGGCAGCATCTTGGATGACATAACCGATATATAAAAACAGCCACACAGCCATTTGAGTGGTGTGTATCCATTCACCCTGAGCGGTTGGAAGTGTGTGAGAATGTGTCTAAGACCCTTTAAGGCAGTTTAAGTGGTGTACATTACGCATGCTGAATTTTGGTATATAGCACTTTGGGTGGTATAATCCAGGGGTGGACTTTTCAAACACCTGAAACAGCATTTTCCTGCAATCTAGAGCAATAATTATTATGCCTAATTCTATGTAAAAACAATGGATATTTTTCTCCATGGGTTATCTAAGCATACCTCTTTATGTGTGTGGCCCCTCCGCAAAATACAGCTGAGAGATATTTTTTTATAAATAATAATGATAAAGCGTGGGCTTAAAAATTAAGTTGAGTATTTCATTTAACATCTGAAAAATAAAAAACAGGACAAATCTGAGGGGGCACTATGGGCAGAAAACTTCTGGGTATCTGTGTGTAAGTAGACAGCTGTGCGGCAGGATGACTTGCATTTGTGTGTGTTTGTTTGAAAGATCCACTGCAGCTGTTTTTATCTCAATAAAATCACCGTACTGTGACAGTTTTCAATTAAAATGGTCAAAAAGAAACAAAAATAGCTTCTTAGCAAAGAGCAATTTCTCAAGCAAGAATATTGCTAGGACTGTGGTAGGGAGGGGAAAACCATAAACTACCTGTTATTGGCAGAGGTTTGGAATTGGTTCTTATTGGTTTATTAACTAATTTACCGCCTGGTGATTTATTTTTATTTTTAAATTGAACCTTTATTTAACTAGGCAAGTCAGTTAAGAACAAATTCTTATTTACAATGACAGCCTACCCCGGCCAAACCCTAACGACACTGGGCCAATTGTGCGCCGCCCTATGGAACTCCCAATCACGGCTGGTTGTGATACAGCCTGGAATCGAACCAGGGTCCGTAGTGACACCTCTAGCACTGAGATGCAGTGCCTTAGACCGCTGCACCACTCGGGAGCCTGGTGATGTCACCAGGCAGGCCAAAACTCCATCCTAACGCAACAGGCTGAAATTTCAAACGTTCTTTTCAAATAGGTCTTACACTAAAATGGCATTATCATGATTTTCACAATTTCACAATATTGACATTTTTGACTGCATTGGGCCTTTAAAGACTGCTCAGGGGCATTGCGAGCCTCGTGCCTGTGTGAATGAATGCGGACTGAGTGCAGTGTGACAAGAGAGACAGGCTAGAGCCCCTTTCTCCAGTCGCGTTGCATCGATAATACACACGCTGTGTTTGCTCAACACACGGTCGCATTTAAAGAAAATTGAGAGCGGATTTGTTGTTGTGTTTGCATGAGAATCTCTGCTACATAGAAAATCATGCAAATAATGCAGGCCGATATTCAAAAGAGCACAAGTACAGAAAATAAATGTCTGTCGTACATGTAATGTTGTGAACGTTATTCCGCAATCCAGTCCGTGTATTTGTACAGAAAGATTCCAGTTCCATGTTTTACACGCAACCGATAGTTGTGCTAGGAAGCCTTGTGAATAACCATGTAATGCCAGCCTACTCTAAGTAAAGTTCAACTAAACTATATATCAAACTCCCCGACCTCAGTTCTTATAAGCATAAGTAATCAAACTAAAAGTACAGAGGTTATAGTTCATTCTGAAGGATTCAGAATTTGCTATATTTTTTTTATACAAAAATATTGCAGCTTTACTTATACAAGAGAGCAGTAAAGAAATAAAGGCAAAAAAGATACCTTTAACAAACAACAACAAAGTTGTCCCCGCCACTTTTTTGTAAACAGCTAAGGGATGGGGCCTATATACACTGTATATGGACACCCCTTCAAATTTGTGGATTTGGCCATTTCAGCCACACCATTTGCTGACAGATGGATAACATCGAGCACACAGCCATGCAATCTCCATAGACAAACATTGGCAGTAGAATGGCCCGTACTGAAGAGCTCAGTGACTAGGGTGCCACCTTTCCAATAAGTCAGTTCGTCAAATGTCTGCCCTCCTAGAGCTGCCCAATTCAACTGTAAGTGCTGTTATTGTGAAGTGATAGGCCACACAAGCTCACAGAATGGGACCGCATAGTGCTGAAGCGCGTAGCGTGTAAAAATCATCTGTCCTCGGTTGCAACACTCACTATCGAGTTCCAAACTGACTCAGGAAGCAACATCAGCACAATAACTGTTTGTCTGGAGCTTCATGTAATGGATGCCAGGAGAACGCTACCTGCCAAACGCTACCTAATCGCCCAACATCAGTGCCCGACCTCACTAATGCTCTTGTGGCTGAATGGCAGCAAGACCCCGCAGCAATGTTCCATCATCTAGTTGAAAGCCTTCCCAGAAGATTGGAAGCTGTTATAGCAGCAAAAGGGGGACCAACTCCATATTAATGCCCATGATTTTGGAATGAGATGTTCGACGAGCATACTTTTGGTCAAATACTTATTTTAAAAGTCCAAAAATGGATGTACCAATCCGAGATTGACCCTTWAATAACCTTGTTATAGAACATTTAGAGTGGTACTCTGCAGCAGTATCCTGTTCAAGTGCCCACTTTCTCCTGACCACATTCTCCCTCTCCCACTGCACATAAGGACATCTATTGTTGGAGTGCCTTTAGTGCAAAATCTTCACRAACTGCTGATCGTAGAAAAATAAGTCTTGGGTCTCTAATAATTTTGAGCTACGACGCAAAAAAAAAAAAATTATGTAAAAGAGGCCCTCTTGCATTACAATCTTCCTGGAATTTGCTGCAAAGACAAGGCAGATTAAAAGGTATAATTGTGCCTCCTCTTTCACACCAATATGYAAGACRGGGTATTAGCGGTAGAATGCATTATCGCTCTGGGTTGAACCCTAACATAAGATCCATGGGCATAACTTGTCCCATTGTTATCGATGCATGACTTATGCAAAAACATGTAAACATATGGATTTCAAGTCAGGATTCGGCCCATTATACTCAGTGGCAGCATCGCACCATGCATTTCACTTCATCATGGGGCTCTTTGACTTGCATATACACTCTAATGTACTCCTTCTGAGGGATCCTTAGGGGCAAAAGTGAGCAATAATTTKAGGTCCCAATGTGTGTAGCCTCTTCAAAGGAAATGTGAATGTTGTAAATGAAAGATAAATGATGTTATATTTCATGGACACAAACAATGTTGTCAAAGAAAGAGACTAGAAGAGAAAGTCTTTAGGGGGCACCAGCGTGAAGTGTTTGTCACTGTTGCAGGTGAACGTCTGACATGGTACCTGCTCAGTCAGTCCATCGCTCTGTTTATCAGTCTTGTCATCCCTCTCCTGTCAGATCTGTCGTGACGGAACTTCTCTTTACAGTCTGACCTGAGGTGATCACAATGAGCGGAGGCTACAGAGCCTTCATAACTTGCTGCTTGACAGAGCAATCTAAGGGAGCTCTGTGTGTGACGTGGTCTGAATAACAGCAGACAGTCCCGAGACAGACATGCTGAATCTTCACAGTCTGAAAAAGCCTTAGAAACACAGGCCAGAACAGGTCTAGACTAGTCTACCAGGGATGTGGGGTCATCAGCGATTGGATCGTCTCAAACCAATCAGAGTATCAAACMCACGTGTGTTCTGGCTCTGGCCCAACCCATCAGTTTCTGGACCAATCAGACGGCCCGAGTGTTCACATTCGGTGAAGGGTTGAGGAGGTACTCAGATCCAGACTCATTGCGGAAAAGAAACTAACCTCTGTGGCGGGTGTGGCGTAGCATTTGGCCGGAGCGAGGAGTCTGGGTAGCAAGGCGATACTACTATGGCACTGACTTAGACTCCTAAATCTTGGACCTTACACTAGATGACTCTGCAGAAAACAGACTGTTTTGTTTATATAAGAATAGCATTGGAAAAAGCCCCTAAATCAAGTCTGGGCACCCACACAGCTTTTGTATTATGTATGTACGGTTGGAGTTTAAGAGCAGATCCTCTTGCGTTTGAAGGCTCCAGAGATCCACTGAGTTGAACAATTGTGGTCACACTGCTTGCTTGGAGAGTAGCTCAGGCTGAAACTCCCATTTGGCCCTTGAGGGGCTGTGTGTGTGCTCGGGGGGGGAGGATCGGGATATGCGGGGGTGATGGTCCCATGACTCAGTTTTCCTCCCTGAACAATCCGGGTCCCAAGGGGCAGGAAAGTAGGACATGTTGAGCAGCAGCAGTGCAGAGATGCCCATGTGTGGGCAGGCCATGCTGTCAGGCACACTTCCCCATCTCCAGATGCCCAGCACAGCATGCAGCTTCCATCTTCCATCTCACAAGACTTTGCTTGCATCCCAAATGGCACCCTATTCCATTCATAGTRCACCAATTATGATGGGCCCTGGTCAAAAGTAGTGCACTATATAGGGACTAGGGTGCCATTTGGGGTGCATGGTTAGTGTGCCTGCTAAACTTTGATGTTGATGAGAAGTTGACAACCATAGTGTGTAGAACCCTACTGAAATCAAACTAATATAACCGAAAATGTTCTTGGAGGTACGAAGCGGCAACATCTCATGATACGTTCAATACTGTATGGCGTTGACTGTTTTGAAATGCTGTCTGGGTAGTTTAACAGATGGTTGAAATCCCCTCCTAAGGGCCCGTTACAGTGCATTACGTTGTATTCTACTCGATTCAGCCAATTCTATGCTCTGGTGATGGTGATAGGGCTGGGTCTGTCTGTGAGAAATGCTCTTGGTTTGCTTGGGTCTCTCATTTCCGTCTAAATTGCTGCTGTGTAATGACCTTATGTGTCTCGGGTGGGAAATGAGCGGGCTATTCCAGAGGCGGMAGTCATCTGCGGTGAGCGGGAGTTGAGATGGTGACAGCTCTTTTTCTTAGGGAGAAATAATTAGACAGTCAGAGAAACGGCAGGCTTTAAAAACTATAATGACTTTTTTTCGTCCGAGTCACTCAGCTTTCAATCTAAGTTATTAGCACAGAAAGAGTTGTAACTTTCCCTCTAAWGATACCTKGCCTCGAGACATTAATCAGATTACGGAGAGTTGTTCCTACACTTATCGCCTTCGACACTGATTTCAGACGAGTGGCCTACACAACCATASTGAGCTACCCTGACACGGGGGCTCGAAATTAAAATATATTTTCATCCGACACTGAAGCACTTAGCTGCCACCATTAGCGACAACAACGATTTTCTCCCCATGACCACATTTAACTATACAGGACAACAGTTTAAAACCGCCTTGCCTCCCATCCCTRGCCAGCACCACTYCAATCCATTAGCRCACTTCTGTCCCAATGTCATGGTGACACTTTGAGCCCTTGGTGTCACCAAGTTACATCACCACGGCAACTGGTTAGGAAGCCCCAGTAGCCACTCACTTTCATTTCAATACTGCCATACCCCCTACTCCAACCTATCCCAATCTAATGCACTATACTTGGCTACAGTCCCTCTCCATAATAAGACAAAGACAATTCCCAGTCATGAAAAATGCACAACATGCATAGCCTAACAACATGTAAAATGTTTAGAAGTTTATGCTCCATAGTGAATGGTATCCTAACCGCATCATTACAAGTCTTTTTTATAGCATAAAAGACAATTCCCAGTCATGGAAAAATGCTAAACCTACAACATGTTCAGCACTTTAATCTCCACAGCCCATGGTAAACACTAGCCTACCCCATAATGACAACAAAGTATTTTAGAGGGGAGTTCTACCGTGTCTTGGCAGACAGAACCAGGGAGTGRCRAGGCAGAGCTCAGACAGGAATTKAATCAAGCGTCAGGTGGGAATGRTGGATCTACAACAAAAGCAGCAGACTTATGTTAGCAAACTGGCGAGGTGTTGCTGCTTCCATTCTGCTTATGGCTCTATCCATCCAGYTTCYTTCATGCTGGGYCCCTGSGGAACCMGTTGYGRGAGAARAAAAGTGGTCCACTTCGATCATATATAATTCAAAGTAGTGAAATTCTCCACGCTTACTCTTAAAAATTCAAGTTAAGCATTTTTGTATTTGTTTCGTAGCTGATCCATCGTGTGTTCAGCCACTCTGTCCTCAATTGAGGAATAGTCAGCTGGAATAGAACTATGATCACTGGGCTTAGTGGATGACAAATGAATTTGGGATAGATGTGTCAGGCTATTTGTCATGGCTGTCACGTTCCTGACCTTGTTTCCTTTTGTATAGCTTTGTTTTTGTGGTCAGGACGTGAGTTGGGTGGCATTCTCTGTGTTTGTTCCTTGTTAAGTGTCAGGGTTAATTGACCTTGTTTGGCTCTCAATCAGAGGCGGTGTTTGTTTTCCTCTGATTGAGAGCACTGCATAGGGAGGTTGTTTCACATTGTTTGTTGTGGTGGTTGTCTCCTGTGTCCGTAATGTTACCACACGGGACTGTATCGTTTGTTGTAGTCGTGTACCTGTTCGTGCGTTCTTTGTTATGTGTAAGTTCACATGTTTTAGGTCAGTCTACGTTCGTTGTTGTTTTGTAATTATCAGTGTTCTTCGTGTGTTTAGTTTCATCTTGTAAATAAAATTCATTATGTCATCATACCTCGCTGCAAATTGGTCTTCCGCCTCCTCTTCCTCTCCTCGTCCGAGGAGGAGGAAGAACACGACAATCGTTACAGAACCACCCACCAATTAACAGGATCAAGCAGCGGGGAAAAGGGCAGCAACAGCAACCGCAGAGATCCAGGATTCATGGACATGGGAGGATCCTGGACGGCAAGGACCCTGGGCTCAGCCAGGGAATATCGCCGTCCCAAGGCGGAGCTGGAGGCAGCGAAGGCAGAGAGGCGCTGGTATGAGGAGGCAGCGCGGCGACGCGGTTGGGAGCCCGAGAGGGGGGGGGGGGGGGGGGCACACGAGGAGTGTGGCAAAGCCGGGTAGGATACCTGAGCCAACTCCCCGTGCTTACCGTGGAGTGAAGGGCGTGGTACTGGTCAGACACCGTGTTATGCGGTAAAGCGCACGGTGTCCCCAGTACGGTGCTTAGCCGCTGCGGGCTATTCCACCTCGCGAACTGGTAGGGCTAAGTTGGGCATCGAGCCGATGTCATGAAGCCGGCCCAATGCATCTGGCCTCCAGTGCGTCTCCTCGGGCCGGCATACATGGCACCGACCTTACGAATGGTGTCCCCGGTTCGCGCATAGCCCAGTGCGGGCTATTCCACTCGTCGCACGGGCAGGGCTACGGGCACCATTCAACCTGGTAAGGTTGGGCAGGCTCGGTGCTCAAGAGCACGTGTCCTCCTTCACGGTCCGGTATACCCGGTGCCACCTCCATGTACCAGTCCTCGGTGGCAGCCCCCGTACCAGGCTGTCTCTCCGGGTTTCTCTCCAGTTGCTCCCACCTGTCCAGCGCTGTCAGAGCTTTCCTCCTCTCCAGCGCAGCCAGTGCCTATACCACGCACCAGCGTCTCTCCGTCTCCTCCTACAGGTGTGCCCGTCTGCCAAGAGCCGTCCAGCCAGGACCAGCCAGAGCCGTCCAGCCAGGACCTGCCAGAGCCGTCCAGCCAGGACCAGCCAGAGCCGTCCAGCCAGAGCAGCCAGAGCCGTCCAGCCAGGACCAGCCAGAGCCGTCCACCATGACCAGCCAGAGCCGTCCAGCCATGACCAGCCAGAGCCGTCCAGCCATGACCAGCCAGAGCGTCAGCCAGGACCTGCCAGAGCCGTCCAGGACCTGCAGAGCCGTCACCAGGACTGCCAGAGCCCTCAGCCCGGACCTGCCAGAGTCCTCAGCCCGGACTGCCAGAGTCCTCAGCCGGACTGCCAGAGTCCCTCAGCCCGGACCTGCCAGAGTCCCTCAGCCCGGTGCTGCCCCTTCCGTGCTGCCCCCTTATCCCGGTGCTGCCACTTCATTTAGGTGGGTTTAGTTGGAGGGTGGTCATTGGGAGGGGATACGGAAGCGGGGAGTGACTATGGTGGTGTGGGGACAGCGTCCAGAGCCGGAGCCGCCACCGTGGACAAGTGCCCACCCAAACCCTCCCCTTGAGTGAGGTTTTGCGGCCGGGTCCGCATCTTGGGGGGGGGGGGGGGTAATGTCACGTTCCTGACCTGTTTCCTTTTGTATAGCTTTGTTTTGTTGGTCAGGACGTGAGCTGGGTGGGCATTCTCTGTGTTTGTTCCTTGTTAAGTGTCAGGTTAATTGACCTTGTATGGCTCTCATCAGAGGCAGGGTTTTTCGTTTCCTCTGATTGAGAGACATGCATAGGGAGGTTGTTTCACATTGTTTGTTGTGGGTGGTTGTCTCCTGTGTCCGTATATGTTACCACACGGACTGTATCGTTTGTTGTAGTCGTGTACCTGTTCGTGCGTTCTTTGTTATATGTAAGTTCACATGTTTTAGGTCAGTCTACGTTCGTTTGTTGTTTTGTAATTATCAAGTGTTCTTCGTGTGTTTAGTTTCATCTTGTAAATAAAATTCATTATGTCATCATACCTCGCTGCAAATTGGTCTTCCGATCCCTCTCTCCTCTCCTCGTCCGAGGAGGAGGAAGAACTAGAGGTTCGTTACAATGGCACAACACCAGTGCTGAAACAGTCATTGTCTGAGACAATCCTATAACACAGTCTGTAAAGGTTGTACAACATATAAACACCACCACTGTGTGCTTTTATTGTCTCTTATGAGGACATTTCTGTGCACCCACTTCGTCCACTTCTGTTGGCCGAGAAATTTGACTGTTGCCAAAGCCGCAGCTACTCTTACTGGGGTCAACACAGAACATGAAACATGACATAATACAGAACATTAATAGACAATAACAGCTCAAGGACAGAACTACATACATTTAAAAATGTCACATAGCCTACATACAGTATCAATACATACACACAAAATATCTAGCGCCAATAGGGGAGAGACGTTGTGCTGTGGGGTGATGCTTTATCTGTTTTTTGAAACAAGGTTTGCTGTTCATTTTAGCAATATGAGATGAAGGGAGTGCCATGCAATAATGGCTCTATATAATACTGTACACTTTCATGAATTTGTTCAAAAAATCTGGTGGCATGTCTGGTGGGGTAAGTGTGTGTGTCAGAGCTGTGCGTGAGTTGACTATGCAAACAATTTGGAATTTTCAACAAATTAATGTTTCTTATAAAAACAAGAAGTGATGCAGTCAGTCTCTCCTCAACTCTTAGCCAAGAGAGACTGGCATGCATAGTATTTATATTTGCTCTCTGATTACAATAAAGAGCAAGATGTGCCGCTCTGTTCTGGACCAGCTGCAGCTTAACTAGGTCTTTCTTAGCAGCACTTGACCACATGGCTGGACAATAATCAAGATAAGACAAAGCTATGGCCTGCAGGACTTGCTTTGCGTTATGTGGTGTCAAAAAAGCAGAACATCTCTTTATCACAGACAGACCTCTCCCCATCTTTACAACCATTGAACCTATATGTTTTGACCACGACAGTTTGTAATCTTAGGTAACACCAAGTAATTTAGTCTCCTCAACGTGTCAAACAGCCACAGCATTCCTTACCAGATTCAGCTTAGGTCTAGAGCTTAGGGAATGATTTGTACTAAATACAATGCTCTTAGTTTTAGAGATGATCAGGACACATTTATTACTGGCAACCCATTCCAAAACCGACTGCAACTCCTTGTTAAGGGTTTCAGTGACTTCATTAGCTGTGGTTGCTGACATGTATATGGTTGAATCATCAGCATACATGGACACACAGGCTTTGTTTAATGTCAGTGGCATGTCATTGGTAAAAATATAAACAAGTAGGGGGCCAAGAGAACTGCCCTGCGGTACACCACACCTTACATTAGAGAAGCTAAAGAAGCTTCTATTTAAGAAAACCATCTGAGTTTCATTAGATAGATGGCTCTGAATTCACAATATGGCAGAGGTTGAAAAGCCATAAAACATAAGTTCTCTCAACAACAGGTTATGGTCAATAATATCAAAAGGCTTCACNGTGGTTGCTGACATGTATATGGTTGAATCATCAGCATACATGGACACACAGGCTTTGTTTAATGTCAGTGGCATGTCATTGGTAAAAATATAAACAAGTAGGGGGCCAAGAGAACTGCCCTGCGGTACACCACACCTTACATTAGAGAAGCTAAAGAAGCTTCTATTTAAGAAAACCATCTGAGTTTCATTAGATAGATGGCTCTGAATTCACAATATGGCAGAGGTTGAAAAGCCATAAAACATAAGTTCTCTCAACAACAGGTTATGGTCAATAATATCAAAAGGCTTCACTGAAATCTAACAGTACAGCTCCCACAATTTTCTTATTATCCATTTCGTTCAACCAATCATCAGTCATTTRCATCAGTGCAGTACATGTTGAGTGCCTATCTCTATAAGCATACTGAACGTCTGTTGTCAATTTGTCTACAAAGAAATGGAAATATTATTTGGTCCAACRCAATTTTTAGAACCAGTAAAGGCTGCTTTACCACTCTTGGGTAGTGGAATGACTTTCTCCTCCCTCCAAGCCTTGAGGACACCTTCCTCTAGACTCAGATTAAAGATATGACAGATAGGAGTGGCCATAGAGTCAKCTATCATCTTCAGTAGCCTTCAAATCTAAATTGTCAATGCCAAGACGTTTGTCATTATTCAGCGCTAAAAATGTTTCCACCTGTCACACACGAACTATACACAATTCAAAATGTCAATGCTTTTCTTTCATTATTAGTTTTTTAATGCATGAATATGATGGCTCACTGTTCGTTGTTGACATATCCTGCTTAAGTTTGGCCACTTTGCCAATTAATCATGAAAATAATTGGCAACGTCAAATGGTTTTGTGATGAATAAGCCATCTGCTTCAATGAAAGATGGAGTTGAATTTGTCTTTCTGCCAATAATTTAATTTAAAGTACGCCAAAGTTTTTTCCCCATCATTCTTTATATCATCGATCTTGCCTTCATAATACAGTTTCTTATTCTTTTTGTAAAGTTTAGTCCCATCATTTTTCAAATTGCAGTAAGTCAGCCAGTCAGATGTGTGCTGCCAGACTTATTAGCCACTCTTTTTGCCTCATTTCTTTCAACCATACAGTTTCTCATTTCCTCATCAATCCATTGCGACTTAACAGCTCTAACAGTCAGTTTCTTAACAGGTGCATGTTTATCAATAATTGGAAGAAGCAGTTTCATAAATTCATCAAGTGCAGCATCTGGATGCTCCTTATTAATCAGTTCAGACAAACAAATATTTTTACATCATCCACATAAGAGTTACAGCAAAAACTTTTGTATGATCTCTTATACACTATTTTAGGCCCAGCTTTTGGAACCTTGGTTCTCCTAGATATAGCCACTATATTGTGATCACTGCATCCAATGGGTACGGATACAGCTTTAGTGAAGAGTTCTACAGTATTAGTAAACATTTGATCAATACATGTGAATGATCTTGTTCCTGTAGTGCTTGTAAACACCCTGGTAAATTGATTAATAACCTGAACCAGATTACAGGCACTGGTTACAGCGAGAAGCTTCCTCTCGAGTGGACAGCTTGATGAAAACCAGTCAATATTCAAGTTCCAAAGAAAGTAGACCTCTCTGTTTACATCAAATACACTATCAAGCATTTCACACATATTATTTAGATACTGACTGTTAGCACTTGGTGGCTTATAGCAACAAATCAAAATAATAGGCTTTAGATATTGACTACTTCAATAACACTTGACATGAGATCTTCTCTAAGCATTACTGGAATATGGCTCTGAATATACAGTACCAGTCAAAAGTTTGGAAACACCTACTCATTCCAGGGTTTTATTTMTTTTTTACTATTTTATACATTGTAGAATAATAGTGAAGACATCAAAACTATGAAATAACACATATGGAATCATGTAGTATGTCACGCCCTGACCTTAGAGATCCTTTTTATGTCTCTATTTTGGTTGGTCAGGGCGTGAGTTGGGGTGGGCATTCTATGTTTTGTGTTCTATGTTTTCTATTTCTGTGTGTTTGGCCGGGTGTGGTTCTCAATCAGAGGCAGCTGTCTATCGTTGTCTCTGATTGAGACCATATTGGTAGCCTTTTCCACCTGTGTTTTGTGTAGTTGTTTCTGTCTTTGTACCAGACAGGACTGTTTCGTTTCATTCTCTGTGTTATTTTGTTTAGTGTTCTGTTTTAATAAACAACGACCACTTGCGCTTTGGTCCGATGATTCCTCTCTTCAGACGACGAACGTTACATAGTAACCAAAACAGTGTTAAAACAAATCCAAATATATTTATATTTGAGATTCTTCAAATAGCCACCGTTTGCCTTGGTGAGGCTTTGCATACTCTTGGCATTCTCTCAACCAGCTTCATGAGGTAGTCCCCTGGAATGCATTTCAATTAACGGGTGTGCCTTGTTAAAAGATAATTTATGGAATTTTCCTTCTTCATGCGTTTGAGCCAATCAGTTGTGTTGTGACAAGGTAGGTGGTATACAGAATAAAATAAATTTTATTAGCCACATGCGCCGAATACAACATTACCGTGAAATGCTTACTTACGAGCCCCTAACCAACAATGCAGTACAAATAAGAATATAGAAATAAAATTAACAAGTAATTAAAGAGCAGCAGTAAAATAACAATATATATATAGGGGTGTACCGGTACAGGGGTTCTGTGCGGGGCACCGGTTTAGTCGAGGTAATTGAGGTAATAAAGTGACTATGCATAGATGATAACAACAGAGAGTGGCAGTTGGGGGGGGGATGCAATGCAAATAGTCTGGGTAGCCATTTGATTTGATTTTCAGGAGTCTTATGGCTTGGGGTAGAAGCGTTTAGAAGCCCTTGGACCTAGACTTGGTGCTCTGGTACCGCTGCCGTGCGGTAGCAGAGAGAACAGTCTATGGACTAGTGTGGCTGGAGTCTTGACACTTTTTAGGGCTTCCTCTGACACCGCCTGGTATAGAGGTCCTGGATGGCAGGAAGCTTTGCCCCAGTGATGTACTGGGCCATACGCACTACCCTCTGTAGTGCTCTTGCGGTCGGAGGCTGAAGCAATTGCCATACCGGCAGTGGTGCAACAGTCAGGATGCTCTCAATGGTGAAGCTGAGGAACCTTTTGAGGACTGAGGACCCATGCCAAATTTTCAGTCTCCTAGTAGTTTTGTCGTGCCCTCTTCACGTGTCTTGGTGTGCTTGGACCATGTTAGTTTGTTGGTGATGTGACACAAGGAACTTGAAGCTCTCAACCTCTCCGCTACAGCCCCGTCGATGAGAATGGGGGCTGCTCGGTCCTCTTTTTTCCTGTAGTTCACAATCATCTCCTTTGTCTTGAAGATAGCCCTCTTTGGTAAAAACCAAGTCCATAATTATGGCAAGAACAGTCTCAAATAAGCAAAGATAACGACAGTCATCATTACTTTAAGACACGAAGGTCAGTCAATCTGAAAACTTCAAGAAATTTTGAATGTTTCTTCAATGCAGTCGCAAAAACCATCAAGCGCTATGATGAAACTGGCTCTCATGAGGACCGCCACAGGAAAGGAAGACCCAGAGTTTCCTCTGCGTGCAGGGATAAGTTCATTAGAGTTACCAGCCTCAGAAATCGGCAATTAATTGACCTTAGATTGCAGCCATACTAAATGTTTCACAGAGTTCCAAGTAAACAGCCAGATCACATAAACAACGCTGTTCAGGGAGGCTGGTGAATCAGCCTTCATGGTCGGATTGCGTGCAAAGAAACCACTACTAAAGAGACACCAATAATAAGAAGAGTATGCTTGGGCCAAGAAACACGAGCAATGGACATTAGACCGGTGGAAATCTGTCCTTTGGTCTGAGGAGTCCAAATTTGAGATTTTTTGTTCCAACCGCGTGTCTTTGTGAGAACAGAGTAGGTGAACGGATGACCTCTGCATGTGTGGTTCCCACCGTGAAGCATGGAGGAGGAGGTGCGATGGTGTGGGGGTGCTTTGCTGGTGAGTCACTGTCGTGAATATTTAGAATTCAAGGCACACTTAACCAGCATGGCTACCACAGCATTCTGCACCGATACGACATCCCATCTGGTTTGCACTTAGTGGAACTATCAGGCGGTGTAAGRGCTAATTGACCAAGAAGGATGGAAGGCTGCATCAGATGACCTGGCCTCCACAATCACCCGCAGAGTGAAGGAAAAGCAGCCAACAAGTGCTAAGCATATGTGGGAACTCATTCCAGACTGTTGGAAAAGCWTTCCAGGTGACTACCTCATGAAGCTGGTTGTGAGAATGCCAAGAGTGTGCAAAGCTGTCATCAAGGCAAAGGGTGGCTACTTTGAAGAATCAAAAATATATTTGATTTGTTTAACACTTTTTTGGTTACTTCATGATGTCACATGTTATTTCATAGTTTTGATGTCTTCACTATTATTCTACAATATAGAGAATAATAAAAATAAAGAAAAACCCTGTATCCAAACTTATGACTGGTACTATATATAGCAACACCTCCACCATAAGCATTCCTGTCTTTTCTATAGATGTTATAGCCTTGTACTGCGGCTACTGCTGTATCATATCAAAGCAATTTTCTAAGTGATTCTCAGAATTGGCTAATATATGAACGTTATCTGATGTTAGCACGTTATTGATTTCACGAACCATATTTCTGAGGCTACATATATTAATATGGGCTATTTTCAGCCCTTTCCTGGGTAGCTTCTCAGAGATAGACACAATATGGAAAAGAACAAAGAAAGAGAAAAACAACAACATACACTTAGCAGTCCATTAATCAGTTGGTGTGTGTAAGTGTGTTTGTGTGTAAGTGTGCTGTGGGGTTGAAGCTACAAATCCATAGGCTTGGCTCTCTCATCCCTTACAGGCTTTTTGGAGGTAGGGTGAACAATGAGCCTGTCATATTGGATGGAAGCATATCCCCACGCACTCTGGCAGCTTTCATGGCCGGGATAAGTTATTTTCTCTTCAGGTGCACAGTTTCAGGATAGTCCTCGTTACGGAAGATGTACATTCCTCTCAAGTTCATGGCTCTTTCCAGAACCGCTACCTTGTCCTTGAACCTCAGAAACTTGACGACTATCGGCCTGTGCCTGTCACCTGGGCTGGAGGTGGGTTTTCCAGTCCCGTTGGCGTGCTCCAACTCAATCTTCCTGTGGTCCATCTTCAGTTTCTCCGAGATCATTTCACTCACTTTGTCCTCAGACTCCGTCGAGGTCATGTGGAGATTCTGCAATTCCATCTTCAACAACGTTGTTCCGCCTCGACTGTCCTTCGAGATAATCTGATTTCTCCGTCATTGTTATCACGGATTCACATACAGAACTAATGTCCTCTCTCAAATGCTTACAGATTGATGTCATCTTGCCCTTTTTCATGTTTAAACAATCACTAGGCCAGACCTGGGAGAACTGAAAACTGCAGATTATGTTATTTAGTTGACTCACAGTATTTGGCCAACAATTTAAGCTATTTCCTTGTTGTTGGTATCAACTGTTATTATATATGGCAGGCGATAAAATAAATGGTGTCCATGGCTCCTCTGCGCGTCCATTAGGCGTTTGAATAAGTTCTCAATTTAGACCCAATGGGCAGCTGAACAGCCCAGCTTCTGACCTCAAATGGAATATATTGCTTAGAGT
>NC_036874.1:16333058-16339279 GCF_002910315.2 Salvelinus sp. IW2-2015 | reverse complement strand
AAGGGGAGTAATATTCACCAATCGCGGTATAGAAGGTGAAATCTAATGGAGCTGGACGCTGTGTTTAGCTGCCCATTGGGCTTGGTTCTCAAATTGAGAGTTAAATTCAAAGTCTAAGGATGCCAGGAGGACAATGCGGTACAAGAAGTGATTATGGGCCTGGGAGGAGACATGACATAAGATAGGGTCAGAGACAGTTTGTCTACAAGGCACGCAGACAACGGAAATAGCTTAAATTGTTGTGTCAAAATACTGGTCGGAGCAAGTCACAACTCATAACAATAATCTGACCAGTTTTCAAGTTCTCACAGGGTCTGCTGCCAGATGACTGTTGAGTCTATATACATAGAAAAAGGCGCAAGATGAATCAATCTGTAAGCATTGTTAGCAGCGAGGACATAGTTCGTGTATGTGAACCCCGTGATAATCAATGACGGAGAAATCAGATTATTCTCGAAGACAGTCCGCAAACGGCGGCCGGGAGCCAGCCGGCACCAATGGTGGACGGAGGGGAGAACACCGTGTACCGGCCCCTTGGCTGGCGCGCACGCGCCGGCCCGCCAACAGGAGTCGCTGGGCGCGACGAGACAGGATAGAGATCACCTACCGGCCAAACCTCCTAGCCGGACGACGCTAACGGTTGTTCGTTAATTGTGGCGGTAGTGCGCAGAATCTCCACATAGACCCCGACTCTCTCGACGGAGTCTGAGGACAAAGTGGAGTGACATCGATCGGTGGAGAAACTGAAGATGCGGAACCACAGAAATGATTGGCACGCACGGCCGGAACGGGACTGGAAAACCCACCTCCTGCCGAGACCACAGGGAAGGGCACTGGCTGGAACCCAGAATTCAAGGCACATTAACAGCATGGGCTACCAAGGCACACAGGGCCTGATAATCGTGCGTACACATTTCTGAGGTTGTCTCGATTAATCGTGTTCACACGACATCCACCTCTCCCTCGGTTTCGACAAAGCCCTGAAAGGGATTGAGAAGATGGCCAAAACCATTAGGTATTTTGAGTGCTTGCAACCCCGGCTCGTAGACGCGCACTCATATTACATGACCAAAAGAAACGAGGAATAGAGAAGCGCACATCGCTCTACAAACATCCACGATGAATGATAGATCCGCATAAGTGCTATGTTGTTGTTTTGTCTCTTTGTCTGTTCCTTTTTCACACTAATCTCTAGTGTCCTATCTCTGAGAAGCTACCGCAGGAATAGGAACTGGAAAATAGCCCATATTGATATATGTAGCCTCAGAATATGGTTCATGAAATCAATAAGATTGCTAACGATCCAGATCAACGTATCGCAGAGTGAATATTGAAAAAGGGCAATAATGAGAACCCATACCCAGTTATAAGACTTATGTGCTCATTTGACTGATACAAGCAGTGGGTAGCACGCATGTCATACAACAGTCCCACGGACGTACATGGTTGGAAAGCTTTAGCATCAGTAAAGACGATTGACTACTATAGACAAAGATACGGTGCTAATATTGGGGCGTGGTGTGTTTGTGGACGCTAATACATGCAATAGGAGTACCTGTAGATCATAAAGTTTGGACTAGTCATAAGACAGGGATTTTTCGTGTATTATATGAGTTTGTGTCTTTTATATAACTTCTCTATTTGAGTAATGTAGAATATATAGTGAAACTAAACCTATGAAATAACAGTGTGGCACATGGTCAAAAATATTTTGATTTGGTTCTACCACGTTTTTTGTTACTTCAGATGCACATGTTTTTTATGTTTTGAGGTTTCTTCACTATTATTCTCAATATGAGAATATAAAATAAAGAAAACCCTGTGATCAAAACTTATGATTGGTACTAATATAGCAACACCGATCACCTAAGCATTCCTGTTTTTCGTAAGATGTTATAGCTTGGTACTGCGGCTTACTGTCTGCTATCTATATCAAAGCAATTTCTTAAGTGACCTCTCAGAAATGGCTATATATGAACGTTAACTGATTTAGCACGTTATTGATTTCATCGAACCATATTTTGAGGCACATATATATAATGGGCGTATTTTCAGCCTTCCTGTAGCTTTCCAGAGATAGAACCAATATGGAAAGAACAGAGAAAGAGAAAACAACAAATACCTTAAGCATGTCAATACGTTGGTGTGTGTAAGTGTGTTTGTTGTAAGTGTGCTGTGGGGGGTTGGTTGAACGCCTACAATATCCATAGGGCTTGAGTCTCCTCATACTTCAGGCTTTTGGGAGGGAGGGGACAATGACACAACTCAAAATTGACGACTATCGGCCTGTGCCTGTCACCTGGGCTGGAGGTGGGTTTTCCAGTCCCGTTGGCGTGCTCCAACTCAATCTTCCTGTGGTCCATCTTCAGTTTCTCCGAGATCATTTCACTCACTTTGTCCTCAGACTCCGTCGAGGTCATGTGGAGATTCTGCAMTTCCATCTWCAACAACGTTGTTCCGCCTCGACTGTCCTTCGAGATAATCTGATTTCTCCGTCATTGTTATCACGGATTCACATACAGAACTAATGTCCTCTCTCAAATGCTTACAGATTGATGTCATCTTGCCCTTTTTCATGTTTARACTCACTGAGCAGACCCTGGGAGAACTGAAAACTGGTCAGATTATGTTATTAGTTGACTCCACCAGTATTTGGACACAACAATTKAAGCTATTTCCTTGTTGTTGTAACAACTGCTTATTATAATKGCGGCATAATAATGKCTGTCATGCTCCTCCTGCATCCTTAGGCTTTGAATAGCTCTCAATTTAGACCCAAKGGGCAGCTRAACACAGCCCAGCTCCTGTCACCTTTCCAAATGTGAATATTCTCTAGAGTTTGAGTCAATACAAACTCGTCACATTAGATGGTTGGGTTGGCTGCATAGACGCACTTACAAATATGTGACAACAATGTAATGAATGGAARGCCGTGGACTAAGATGTTYTTCATTTTCTTCCCAGGTTGCATTTCACCTCCAGCCTTACAGAGGGCGGAGYGACCACAGTGTCCATGACAACATCAAGTATATCGTCGACAGGTAGGTGTTGTCTTTGTTTAGAATAACTTTAAACTGAAGTGGACACAAAGTAAAACCTTGTTGAACTTTCTTGTTGAAACAGTAGTTTTCAGACAACATAGACCTTTAATCAGTTGGTGTGTGGTAAGTGTGTTTGTGTGTAAAAGTGTGGATGTGGGGTTGAAGCTACAAATCCATAGGCTTGGCTCTCCTCATCCCTTAAGGCTTTTTTTGGAGGTAGGGTGAACAATGAGCCTGTCATATTGGATGGAAGCCATATCCCCACGCACTCTGGCAGTTTCATGGCCGGGATAAAGTTATTTTCTCTTCCAGGTGCACAGTTTCAAGGATAGTCCTCGTTACGGAAGATGTACTTCCTCTCAAGTTCATGGATCTTTTCCAGAACCGCTACTGTCCTTGAACCTCAGAAACATTGACACGACTATGCGGCCTGTGCCTGTCACTGGGCTGGAGGTGGTTTTTCCAGTCCCCGTTGCGTGCTCCAACTCAATCTTCCTGTGGTCATCTTCAGTTTCTCCGAGATCATTTCATCTCACTTTGTCCTCAGACTTCCGTCGAGGTCATGTGGAGATTTGCAATTCCTCTTCACAAACGTTGGTTCCCGCTCGACTGTCCTTCGACGATATCTGATTTTTCTCCGTCATTGTTATCACGGGATTCACATACAGACTAATGTCCTCTTCACAATGCTTTACAGATGATGTCATCTTGCCTTTTTCATGTTTAAACTCACTGGCAGACCTGGGAGAACTGAAAACTGGTCAGATTATGTTATTAAGTTGACTCCACAGTATTTGGCACACCATTGAAGCTATTTCCTTGTGTTGTAACAACTGCTTATTATTAATTGCGGCATAAATAATGGGATGTCATGCTCCTCCTGCAATCCTTAGGCTTTGAATAGCTTCAAATTTAGACCCAAGGGGCAGCTGAAAACACAGCCCAGCTCCTGTACCTTTCCCAAATGTGAATATTCTCTATAGAGTTTGAGTCAATACAAACTCGTCAACATTAGATGGCTTGGTTGGCTGCATAGACGCACTTACAAATATGTGACAACAATGTTAATCGAATGGAAAGCCGTGGACTCAGATGTTCTTCATTTCTTCCGCAGGTTGCATTTCACCTCCGCCTTACAGAGGGCGGAGTGACCACAGTGTCCATGACAACATCAAGTATATCGTCGACAGGTAGGTGTTGTTTTGTTTTTAGAATAATTTAAACTGAAGTGGACACAGGGAAGTAAAACCTTGTTTGAAACTTTTCTTGTTGAAAGTAGTTTTCAGACAACATAGAACCCTTTTTAAAGGACTGAGACACAGTTTCACTTCAAAATAAATTTATTGGTTGTATTACAGCATGTTTAGCAGATGTTATTGCGGGTGTACAAAATGCTTGGTGTTCGCTAGCGTCCAACAGTGCAGTAATATCTAACAAACACACAAATCTTAAACAGTAAAAAGCTGGAATTTAAGAAATATAGAAATATTTAGGAACGAGCATGTCGGAGTGTGTGTGTAATCTATATATATGCGCACCACACACACACACACACACACACACACACACACACACACACACACACACAACACCACACACCAAACCACACACACAAGCACACACATATATATATACTTCAGCAAGAAAAGAACGTTCCTCTCAGCTGTCGAACTGCGTTTATTTTCAGCAAACTTAACATGTGTACAATATTTTGTATGAACATGCCAGTTTTGCTGTGAGATGTTTTACCCAATCTTCCACGCAAGGCACCTGCAAGTTCCGGACATTTTGGTGGGAATGGCCTGAAGCCTTCCCTCTGATCCAACAGGTGCCAGACGTGCTTCATGGGATTGAGATCGGTGCTCTTCGCTTGGCCATGGCAAGACACTGGCATTCCTGTCTTTGCAGGAAATACGTACAGAATGAGCATAGGCTGGGTGCATTGTCATGCTGGAGGGTCATGTCAGGATGAGCCTGCAGGCAAGGGTACACATGAGGGAGG
Organism: Salvelinus sp. IW2-2015; assembly: GCF_002910315.2. NCBI lineage: Eukaryota > Metazoa > Chordata > Actinopteri > Salmoniformes > Salmonidae > Salvelinus > Salvelinus sp. IW2-2015. The sequence goes on along the minus strand of NC_036874.1, from coordinate 16,334,236 downwards.
AGGATGTTCTTCCTTGTAACGCACAGCGTTGAGATTGCAGCAATGACACAAGCTCATTTTTGCGATGATGATGTGACACACCGCCCAGACCATGATGGACTCCACTCGAATCCCGCTCAGAGTACAGGCTCGGTGTAACGCTCATTCCTTCAACGATACTGCGAATCCGACCATCACCCTTGGTGAGACAAAACCGGCGACTCATCAGTGAAAGAGTATTCTTTTTGCAAGTCTGTCTGGTCCAGCGACGGTGGGTTTGTGCCCATAGGCGACGCTTGTTGCAGGTGATGTCTTGGTTGAGACCTGCCTTACAACAGGCCTACAAGCCTCAGTCCAGCTCTCTCAGCCTATTGCGGACAGTTGAGCACTGATGGAAGGATTGTGCGTTCCTGGTGTAACCTCTGTTCGTTGTTCTATGCATCCCTGTACCTGTCCCGCAGGTGTGGATTGTTTCGGATGTACCGATGCCTGTGGCAAGTTGTTCTACACGTGGTGTGGCCACTTGCGAGGACGATCAGCTGTCCATCCTGTCTCCTGTAAGCTCTGTCCTTAGGCGTCTCACAGTAACGGACATTGCAATGTTATTTGCCTGGCCACATCTGAGTCCTCAGCCTCCTTGCAGCATGCTAAGGCACGTTCACGCAGATGAAGCAGGGACCTGGGCTTTTCCTTTTTGGTGTTTTTCAGAGTCAGTAGGAAGGCCTCTTTAGTGTCCTAAGTTTTCATCTGTGACCTTAATTACCTACCGTCCTGTAAGCTGTTAGTGTCTTTAACGACCATTCACAGGTTGCATGTTCATGAATTGTTTATGGTTCATTGCAACAAGCATGGGAAAACAGGTTTAACCGTTTACAATGAAGTCTGTGACGTTAATTTGGATTTTTTACAAAATTTCTTTGAAAGACGGGTCTGAAAAGGGACATTTCTTTTTTTTGTGAGTTATACTGTATATACACAGGTTGAAAGTCAGAAGTTTAGCATACAGTAGCAAATAAACTGAGTTTAAAACGTTTCACAATTTGACATTTAATCCTATGGACAATTCCCTGTCTTAGGTCAGTTAGGATCACCGCTTTAAGAATGTGAAATGTCAGAATAAATAGTAGAGAGAAGGATTTATTTCGCTTTTATTTCTTTCATCACATTCCAGTGGGTCAGAAGTTTACATTACAGCTCAA
>NC_036874.1:16258390-16333033 GCF_002910315.2 Salvelinus sp. IW2-2015 | reverse complement strand
TTAGTATTTGGTAGCATTGCCTTCAAATTGTTTAACTTGGGTTTAACGTTTTGGTTAGCCTTCCACATGCTTCCCACAATAACTTGGGTGAATTTTGGCCCATTCCTCCTGACAGAGCTGGTGTAACTGAGTCAGGTTTGTAGGCCTCCTTGCTCGCACACGCTTTTTCAGTTCTGCCCACAAAATTTCTATAGGACTGAGGTCAGGGCTTTGTGATGGCTACTCCAATACCTTGACTTTGTGGTCCTTAAGCCATTTTGCCACAACTTTGGAAGCATGCTTGGGGTCATTGTCTAGTTGGAAACCCCATTTGCGACCAAGCTTTAACTTCCTGACTGATGTCTTGAAATGTTGCTTTAATTTTCCTTTCTCATGGTGCCATCTATTTTGTGAAGTGCACCAGTCCCTCCTGCAGCAAAGCACCCCCACAACATGATGCTGCCACCCCCGAGCTTCACCCCCTTTTTCCTCCAAACATAACGATCGTCATTATGGCCAAACAGTTCTATTTTTGTTTAATCAGAACAGAGGACATTTCTCCAAAAAGTACGATCTTTGTCCCCATGTGCAGTTGTAAACTGTAGTTTGGCTTTTTTATGGCGGTTTTGGAGCAGTGGCTTCTTCATTGCTGAGCGACCTTTCAGGTTATGTCGACATAGGACTCGTTTTACTGTGGATATAGATACTTTTGTAACTGTTTCTTCCAGCATCTTCACTAGGTCCTTTGCTGTTGTCCTGGGATTGATTTGCACTTTTCGCACCAAAGTACGTTCATCTCTAGGAGACAGAACACGTCTCCTTCCTGAGCGGTATGACAGCTGCGTTGTCCCATGGTGTTTATACTTGCGGTACTATTGTTTGTACAGATGAACATGGGACCTTCAGGCATTTGGAAATTGCTCCCAAGGATGAACCAGACTTGTGGAGGTCTACAATTTATTTTCTGAGGTCTTGGCTGATTTCTTTTGATTTTCCAATGATGTCAAGCAAAGCGTCACTGAGTTTGAAGGTAGGCCTTGAAATACATCCACAGGTACACCTCCAATTGACTCAAATTATGTCAATTAGCCTATCAGAAGCTTCTAAAGCCATGACATAATTTTCTGGAATTTTCCAAGCTGTTTAAAAAGGCACAGTCAACTTAGTGTACGTAAACTTCTGACCCACTGGAATTGTGATACAGTGAATTATAAGTGAAATAATCTGTCTGTAAACAATTGTCGGAAAAATTACTTGTCATGCACAAAGTAATGTCCTAACCGACTTGCCAAAACTATAGTTTGTTAACAAGAAATTTGTGGAGTGGTTGAAAAACGAGTTTTAATGACTCCAACCTAAGTGTATGTAAACTTCCGACTTCCACTGTACGCACACACACACACACACACACACACACACACACACACAATGGGATGTATAGACCAGTGACGCCTATAAATCCCATTTTTTCATGAGCATTGCCTTATTTCTATTACAGGCTATTGGATGACTCTCATTCATATTCCATTCACCCAGTTCAATGTAACAGTGATAGGTTTAGGCTACTACACTCAGATTTTTCCTATACGGATCATGAGGTTGCTACAACCGAGCCTTTGAATGAAAGTTTACAACGTAGGTGCACACAGGTTGAGACAAATTTGTAATCAAAGTGACCGCCTTGCACACTCTTGCCTGCATCTAGCTGATATAGTTTGTAATCATTAGTCTAACAGTTGCAAACGAGAGTTTCCATTGGACAAATTCAGGCATGTTTATCCCCATTTTGTTCCGTTTGCTAGTGACAGTAATAAGTTCAGGGCAGGTACTGGGTGGAGTCTAGCTAGTGATGGCTATTTAACAGTCTGATGGCCTTGAGATAGAAGCTGTTTTTCAGTCTCTCGGTCCTAGCTTTGACACACCTGTACTGACCTCGCCTTCTAGATGGTAGCAGGGTGAACAGGCCGTGGCTCTGTGGCTGAGGTCCTTGATGATCTTCTTGGCCTTCCTGTGACACCGGGTGCTGTAGATGTCCTGAAGAGCAGGCAGTGTGGTTCCGGTGATGCGTTGGGCTGCGGACGGTGCAGTTGTCATACCAGGCGGTGATACAGCCTGACAGGATGCTCTCAATTGTGCATCTGTAAAAGGTTGTGAGGGTCTTTGGGGCGAAGTCGAATTTATTCAGCCTCGTGTGGTTGAAGAGACAGCGTTGCACCTTCACCACACAGTGATGTATATGCCGAGGAACTTGAAGCTTTTAACATTCTCCAATGCGGCCCCATCGATGTGGATGGGGGCGTGCTCCATCTGCCGTCTCCTGAATGCTAGATAACATGTATATAAATCAAGTATGTGCTTCCTATCTTATTAGGTTACTTTTAGGTAATTTTTTCCATGCAAATATTCAAATCTGTACCAATAATCTCCTGTCCATTTATTTGTGTTTGAAGGTACGGGGACCACGGAGCCTTCTACAAGTTCACCTCTAGCACGGGGAATATTCTGCCTCTGTTCTACATTTATGACTCGTATCTGACGCCGCCCGAGAACTGGTCCGACCTGCTCCACCCCACGGGCTCCCACAGCCTGCGAGGCACGGCGTACGACAGTGTCTTCATCGCCCTCATYGTGGAGGAGCGCCACAAGCACGACATCCTTGCCGGTGGTTTCGATGGCATGTACACGTACTTCGCCTCCAACGGGTTTTCTTTTGGTTCGTCCCACCAGAACTGGATCGCGGTCAAGGCGTTCTGCGACGGTAACAACCTGTTATTTATACCTAGCGCCGGGCCGGGCTACATCGACACCGCGGTCAGACCATGGAACAACCACAACACGCGCAACCGCGTCAACGGCCGCTACTACGAKACGGCCTTGCAGGCAGCGCTGAACGTGCGGCCCGAGATCGTCACTATAACGTCGTTCAACGAGTGGCACGAGGGCACACAGATCGAGAGGGCTGTGCCAAAAAAGACGGTGACCAGGTTGTATTTRGATTACCAGCCGCACCAACCTGAACACTACCTGGAGCTCACCAGGAGGTGGGCAGAGCAGTTCAACAAGGAGAAAGAGACATGGCTCATGTGAACTGGCACTGTGTGTGTGAAAGAGAGAGAAAAAGCATGAGTGACTGTAGAGGTTTATGAATGTGTGAGAGACAAGTGCGTGGGAATTGGACTGGTGGAAAAAAAAGAGAACAGGGAGAAATCCTCTTGATTTAACTTTTTTGTTGGCGAAAAATTGCATTATGTGGTAGATTTGGCATATTCTACAGTTGACACTTATGTGCAACAATAAGCTCCCCATCCTGCTTGCCATATCTCTGCCCTGGATTTTGTCTACTGATAACCTCCAGACAAACCCCATCCCTGCTACAAGCATGGATTGACACGTCAATAGTCCAATATACAGTACACTCTGTCCTACTTTGACAAACCACTGCCCAATGTAACCATCTGTTTGATACAATGCACCCTGACATGACTTTCCTGTCTGCACAATCCTTTTAAGTTTTAAAATGATCATTCCAATAAAATAGACCGGGTGACATTTCTAGGATTTGACTTTCATCCCCAAGCCATCTCTTCGTTGGAAAGTATGAGAGAATAAAGAACAGGAGAGAGAAAGGGCTAGTGGAGCTGGACGATTCTTTTTTCCTCTTCATTAAGTATAGTCTTTTCTCTTCACTCAAAGCAAGTGTGCTCGGTGCCAAGTAAAGGGGTATTTCCTGTGTGGCTTAACAAGGATGTGGAGCTCAAAGATGTCGGGTGAAGCTGCCCCCTAGAAGTTGATCTTGGGTCAGTTTTACATTTGCCCCACTAATGGCTAAGGTTTAGATTGGGGGAGCTGATCCTAGATCGGTACCGAAGGAAACTTAGGTACCGATATAAACCAAAGTGTAAGGGAAAACGGCATGGTTGACCACCAAATGGTTTAATGTCAGTGCACTAGGGAGAGTAAGTGGTTTCACAGAGATGTTGGGGTATCGGAGCATGTGATTACAGCCAGACCAACTCAGCCAAGAGGAAAACGCCATGTCCACAGCAGTTTCCGTTTATCTGAAGACAGAAAACAACCAACACCACCAGAGAGAAACTACATTCAACGAATTCCATATTTTAAGTCGAGCACAATTACCAGTTTTAATAAATGCAATCTGTTCAAAACAAGTTTTTCAGATTCATTCAACATTACAGTTGGGACATTGTCCGTTAAAATAATTTGACATTTTATAGAAATAAACTGTCACTCTCGTGTGCAGGCAATGTAAATGTATAGTCAGGCCAGGCTGGGTACTGGAATATGAATGATAAATTCAGTGTGTATGACCTATTTGTACCTAGGCTTACTGAAATCTTGCTGTCCATTACTAAAATGTAAAGAGACAATTTAGGAATAAAAGGATGTGCCCTCTGACTTATCTTTAAAACAAAGACTATCCATTCTGTGAGAARRAAAAAAAACGACTTACAGCTGCAGTGTTGTGAGCCATTGCGAGTTAACTCAAGTCACCTGATCSAGCTTGGCAGTCCACGCAGCCACTGTTAATCATTCTCTAACAAACTAGCAGGGGAAGGGAAAAGGGGACACCTACTAAGTTGCACAACAAAATGCATTCAACCAAATTTCGTCTTCCACATTTAACCCAACCCCTCTGAATCAGAAGTGTACCAGGGGGCTGCCTTAAATCGACATCAACGGCACCCAGGGAGCAGTAGATTTTGGGGATTAACTGTCTTGCTCAAGGGCAGAACAGCAGATTTTCCCACCTTGCCGGCTCAGGGWTTTCAAAACAGCGACCTCTCGGGTTACTGGCCCAACGCTCTTAACCTCTAGGCTACCTCCTTAATGTATATGCATTGCTGAATACTGACCATCTACATTCCCAACATGTGWGAAGACACCAAAAAAAGCAATTGAGAGTTCTGTTGACGGGCGCTTCTGCAGTAGTTTATCCACCACACTGACATTAACCCAGTACTACAGGCGAGGAGAGAAAACCAACACAAGCGATCATGATCAGCATAATGCATGCCATTTATTCTCAACAACATACTCTCATTGGTCCATTATACAAACCAGTAATCAGGTACTCATAACCGTCAAGCAATAATACACTAGATCACGGCTAACAGGCTGCGTTTACACAGGCAGCCCAATTCTAATATTTTTTCCCCACCMATTGGTCTGACCAATCACATCAGATCTTTTCACAGCTGATCTGATTGGTCAAAAGACCAATTTGTTGAAAAAATATATAAAAATWGGGCTGCCTGTGTAAATGCAGCCTTRGTCTGAAATTGGTTCCAAACCATGTTAAATAAATTCTCCATGAAAATAAAATGCATTTAAACAATGTTCACATCCCTGAAACTCCAGAATCAGTTCATAAAACACACAGGCTTGATTTAGAAATGCATGAAAAAGACCCTTGAAATAAGTCAATTAAATAGTAGCTTTGCTTAACCTAGCCATAGCTCAAAATGACAGTAACAGGGTAGAACTCCAACCGTTACTCTGTGCCAAGTCTGCCATTTTAACCCACTAGAGAGGAGGCAAGAGTGGGGTCTTCTGTTGGGTGTAAGCAWGCTTGAATAAAACAACCTAGTTTCCACACAATAGTCAATTTGTAAAGCAAAGACTGAGTTAAGTGCCCTGGGTTTTCCCATAGAAACAAGAATGCCTGGACAACTAATAACCCAGAAAGACGAAACAAATCCCTTAAGTGAAACCCAGAGCTTCCACAATAGCCTGCAATGTGCAAAAGGACCGTCCTTCCTTTAGAAAGATGAGCGATTTCGATTTCGTCACTCGCCTCAGCATTGCAGGCATTGCCATCATTCAGAGTTGCATTTGGCCACGGTAAGCACAAGTTCTTGCTGGTTGTACGTTTCAGCATGTGGTATGAATTTGGAGGGGGCAAACCTCACTGATCCCCTGTGTCTTCTGACAGTCCATATTTGTGCTCTAGCACATCAACGGTGGAAGAGAAGGCACTGAAAGAAAAGAGCAGGGGGTTATCACTTCCACTATACTGTATGTTTAAACTACTACTCACAAAATGTGCTCATGTACTTTTAACTTGGATAAACTAACAAAACGGAATTACCTGAACATTAATACATTTCAATCAAGTTGTCAGTGGCCTGTAATCTGCTGAGCATGCCAGTATCACTACTCACCAGCCAGGTCTGATGATGCGGTATTTGCCGAGCACCGATAGGTCGACCACTGTTGACCCCAACCGACTCTTGTCTCCTATTGGTCCGCCATCCACCACCACTGCTAACCGGGGCCACAGATCCTGGAACTCCTGTGGAGAAAATTCCTGTATAACTATTGTGCCAAAGCCCTTCTAAGCATCAGTGAAAAATGATGCACTGACAAACCTTGGTTGGTTGTAGATGATGCAGTCCCACCTCCCCTCCAGTTCATGTTATAAAAACAGTTCTCACCACACACGGTGGTGTTCTCACACACACACACACGGTGGTTCTCACACACACACACACACACGGTGGGTTCTCACACACACACGGTGGGTTCTCACACACACACACACACCACAACACGGTGGGTTCACACACGGTGGGTTTCTTCACACACACACACACGGTGGGTTCTCACACACACACACACACGGTGGGTTCTCACACACACACACACACGGTGGGTTCTCTCTACATACATGTATAGCCACAGTGCTGGAGTGTGAGCTGATGTTGGCGCTAGTGAGGGCAAGAGGTTCCCCACACATCTGGCAGAGGCGTCTCATGAAGGCATGGTCCGGGATGCGCACTCCTACTAACTGGAAGGAACAGGTAAACACATCATCAACAGCCCAATACATGCAATAAATAACTTAAGTGCCAGACCAAAATCTAGCATGCAGAAAAGCAACACACATTTACAAATTAAGTGGTTTATGAATTATAGTATAATTTGTCATCTTTTAGGGGGAGTGAATTGTCCGTGTCTGTGTAATGGTCCGTGTCTATGGAAGTCTWACCGGAGTGAAGGGATTGAGGTCAGTGTTGAGTACTTCAGCTCGTTCCAGAACCAGAGTGACAGGGCCAGGCAACAGTTCCCCTATCAGCTCTTCCTTGACTGACACCTTACAGTACCTGCCACCATAAGTAAAAGGTCAAAATAGAACATTTAGGCTAGGTTGCAATATTGCCTTTTTCACATTATAGGGCCGACCCAAACCTTACTGTGCTGGCACCGATACTTTCATTTTCACTTGGTCCTTTCCAGCAAGGTAGATTTGATCAACTACGGTGGATGCGTAACAAGGCCAGTCCAGCTCAGYTTGGCTCTATAGTGTGAGTCAGGCATGTTGCAAGACATTGAGACATTGAGCCACRAGAACAATTATATGAACACCATCAATGCACRCTTACTTGTAAATGTCTTTGATTTCTCCAACACAAATGGCCAGTGGTTTCTGACCCTTACGTCCTTTGATGTCATACACCTTTTTGATGGCATTGGAATTCTGAGCCAAGCAAGCCAGCCCATATATTGTGTCCGTTGGCACAGCCACAACTTGCCCATCCTTCAGAGCCTTCACTGTTGAATTCAGGATTTCAGCACCATCTACACTTCAAAAGCAAACCATTAGGAATGAATGGTCTTATGCAAACATTGATTGGTGTATGATCTCATGTCATCACGAGTAGACATTCAACAACCTCCCCCACAACAGAACGTGGCTAATGCAAAGCATTTGACAAAAAGTCTAAGATTTATTTATTGCAGAATACATAAAAAAAAGATATGTTTAAATGTAACCTTTATTTAACCAGGCAAGTCAGTTAAGAACAAATTCTTATTTACAATGACGGCCTACCCCAGCCAACGCTGGGCCAATTGTGCGCCACCCTATGGGACTCCCAATCAAGGCCGGATGTGATTCAGCCTGGATTCGAACCAAGGACTGTAGTGATGACTCTTACACTGAGATGGTGACTTAGACCGCTGCGCCACTCGGGAGCCCTAACATGCTCATCAACACCGCTCGCGTGTTGCAAAATAAATTTAAACATACAYGTTATTCAATTACTCAAAATTAGAAGAGGGCCTTGCCTTGCCCCCTTCTAATTTCCTTAATTTTGATGACGAACTTTGGCAAAGAGATTTATTTATAGACTAATACACTTGAAACAAATATCCAAACCTAAAACTGAAAACATTACTAGTGCCTCCTCCGCGATCAAACCGAGATAAAAAATAAAATGAAACGCAGCCTAACGTGATCAGAAATCTCAACAAGCAAGCAAGTCGCAGCAATGAAGAATGGAGTACGTGCGCGTTCAAGCAAGTCGCAGCAAAGAATTGAGTGCGTGCGCGTTCACGCGGGGGGCACAACACCGGTTTGGGTACGGTGTAACACGTGCACTTAGATGAAACCATGAGAATAAGATAGTTAGCTTCTCATATGTACAATCATGACCTCTATTCAACTTACAATATTTTCATTGTAGAACTTTGGCGTTTAAATGGTGACATATTGAACCTACCTTGCAGTCTTTCCTCACACTGGGCAGATGGTCCATTCATGACGGACTGCGGTGACAAGCGAAGCATTTTAGTCATCAGTTCTTTGCACCTAGCTCTTCCGTCTCGGGTCGCTAAGGCTGACTTATAAACGCGTCTTAATATCATGAAGTAAGAACTAAACTTAAAGGTATTCATAGAAAGTGTTGGTGCTACATGCTGTGTCGGCTGATGAAATAACATTGACCGTCTTCCGGGTAACGCCYTCAAAACAATGACACGCATTTCCTTAAAGTGAAAGCACACAGCGTTGCTAAACGTTTAGAAAATTACAGTTAAATTAGTATAAACAAGGTCAAAATGTGSTTTGTAATTTGTATAACAAGTGGCTGATATTCATCCAAACTAATAACAAAATAGTACGGTACATGCCCATTACATCAAATGAACAAGGATAACTTCAGTTATTCAACTTGTACAATGCCTCCAATCAATTACTAATTAGTACAACTATATCACGTGTAACCGACAAGTGTACAGGCCAGGGGTTTTCAAGAGAAACAAAAATTACGTCTGTTCCAGGTAACAGTTTACTACACAAATACCCATATATCTGTTTAGTTGTTTAATTGTAATGTAATTTACATTGTAAATAATATGGTGAGGGCTCAAGCTCCCCAAAATGATGAATACAGACTCTTTAAATACACAGGTTGGCAATGGGACTTTAATTCATTCTTCAAAAAGTACCTCTAATTGGAGGTAGTAAACTGAAGGTATCCAGACACTTCATCTAAATAAAATTCATAACCTTATTTATGGTCAACTACATTTATGTGCTTTACTGAATTATGAGGTTTTACATTCTATTGGTCTCTGGTTAGTAGGGTGACTTAACTTCATTTTATTACCAAAAAGTCAACTCCTTGTTTTGGTCAGCACAGTTACTTGAAGACCTCCAAGACCAGTTGGTCTCCCTGAAGGAACAGATGGATCTCTGCAACACTGTTCTGAAGGACTTGGTGGACCTGCGGGGTATTTTAAGGGTATGTTTCTCCATGCTTCAAACTCTGAAAAATGTGTCAACCACAGAACCGAAGTATCTCTCTGAACCCCACAGGAGAAGAACCTTAGTGATGGATCATTCCCTGCTCCAAAGTGACTTTTACTCGTGGTGGAAATGTGTATCATTTTGTATGTCAAAAATTATCATGGATCATCTAACTTATTTGCTTGGGCAAAAATGGGAGACACGTCCGATAAGATTTCATTAGTATTATATTGCTCTCAATTCAAAAAGTAATTGCTTTATTATACARTACTACTTCATACAAAACAAGCGTAAGCAAACCAATTTCACATGATACGTTCTTTTAAAAATAGAAATCCTTCACAACTTCAAACTCTTTGGGTGTTGAAGACAKTCCTCTGGAAGCTTTAAGTTTCCCCCTCATTTTACACATTGAGTGCTCAAATAATCATGTGTACTTAACTAAGAACAGAATTCCAAAATACAAACTGTGCTTTTTCCAAACAACTGCCAGTGTTTTGCACCTATGAACTCACCATTCTAAGCATCTGACCATTGGCTACAAAAAAATCCCCATTTCAGCTGTTGTTCGCCTGATAATTTAACCTAAAGGTTAAGTAAAATGTATTCCATAAAGGCTGAACATGAGACTCAACCCTTGTTTAAACAGCTCTACTGGGGTCAGAACCATGGTTACGTTTACATTTTAGTAATRTAGTAAACGCTCTTATCCAGGGCATTTAGGGTTAAGTGCCTTGCTCATTGGCACAGACAGATTTTTCACCTGGTTGGCTTGGGGATTCGWTTCAGCGACCTTCCRGTTACTGGCCCAACACTTTTAACCGCTAGGCTACCTGCTGCTCTGGCCACTGTGGAGCTGGTGCGAGATAAGTGTCGGAAAACGTACCTCTGGGATATTCTACTGTACTCAATTTTACCTTTACACAGATTCATAGAGAAGATTGAAATACTGCTAGTTTTCCCTGAAAACTACAATTTTTGTGCTCCTGCTAGCTAGCAGTATTCACCGTAGCCATTTTGGAATGGCAGTGTCAGCCAATCAGCTAGCTTCTTTGTTCAATGTGACTTGCTCTTGGTCATCACTAGCTGCTACAGACATAGACCCTGCCATTTCTCTTCTCAAAATGTGGTTTTAAACCTAATCACACTRCCAACCTTAAATTAAGAAAAGCACATTTTTGTTTTCATGAATTCAGTCATAAACCCCACCTATTTCTTCCATTTCTCTCCCCAAAATGTAATTTTAAACCTAACCTTAACCGCACTGCTAATCTTATGCCTAACCCTTTCCTTAAATTAAGAAAGCTTGTTTTCATGACGTTTTACAATATAGCCAATTTTGACTTTGTGGTTGTGGTAACTAGTGGATATCTGTGCCATTCCATAATGGCTGCTGTGGCTACTGCTAGCTAGCATGAGGATGAAAAGGGCCGTTTKTTTGGAGTACAGTGGCATATCCCATCCCTGCATTGAGGTACATTTTCCCACCCATATCTCGTGCTGGCTCCAGTGTCTTAATGTAACCAAGATTGCGTTTTGAGCTTAGTGCAGCTCGGTGTAAACAAGCATAACAGTAGGGTCAGTATCTTCTAGCAAAGGTAGAACCAGCACTTTCAATTCTAACAATTGGTCTAAACTGTTAAATTGGGTTAACAAATCGGGTCCAAATTTGTATCACCCTTACAGATTAACGTAAAGGTAATTGAGATGTCTTGAGCAAAAACAGCACATACAGTACGAGAACACAAGAAAAGATGATTGTTTTTCACCCAAAACTTTTAAAAAGATGCAGCGTACAACATTTGACACAAATAATTCTTACAACAGAATCATATTGTAGTAATTTTTCCCGAAGCAAATCCAGTTAGTGTTTAACCAGGTAACTCACATGGGAGGCAAAACAAGTACATGTAAAAATGACACGATTCAATATTCAATGGAAAGCAATGGGGGTAAAATAAAAATAAAAATTTCAATGCCCAGGCTCACAGCCCCACCTCAAACATGATACATCACACATAATAAATTGGACCTTCACATAAAATGGATGATCATGGTGATCAAAATAGGATGCCAAGTTGGTCATACCGCTAAGTTGAATACTGAAAGATTGGTGAGCAAAATTGGTTACGTACATGGAGCTTCGCAAATGAGAAAGTTGAGCCTTCAAAGTTGACATTAGCAAACCTGAATATTGATTTAACAGAATTACTTGGACCAAGACATTGACGTAAAAGGTTGGTCATGATTTTTGTTGCATTTTGTACTTTAAGGAATACTGCAGTCAAATCATTGCATAGATATTTTCTTTAAAAAAGGTATGCATCGAATTGGATGTGAACATCTTGAGGGCAGTAAGAGGGTGGGTCAGGGTTCATATTTACAATACATCAAGTTATTGACCAGCATTGTGAGGGGGAATACCTATACCGAACAAMAATATTAATGCAACATGTAAAGTGTTGGTCCCTTGTTTCATGAAAATAAATAAAAGATCCAAGAAATGTTCCATACGCCCAAAATGCTTCTCTAATTTCATGCATAAATTTGTTTTACATCCCTGTTAGTGAGCATTTCTCCTTTGCCAAGAGAATCCATACACCTGACAGGTGTGGCATATCAAGAAGCCGACTAAAAAGCATGATCATTATGCTGGGCACATGATGTCAAGTTTTGAGGGAGCGTGCAATTGGCATGCTGACTGCAGAAATGTCCACCAGAGCTGTTGCCAGAGAATTGAATGTTMATTTCTCTACCATAAGCCACATCCATCGTTTTAGAGAATTTGGCAATACGTCCAACCGCAGACCACGTGTTACCACGCCAGCCCAGGACCTCCACATCCAACTTCTTCACCTGTGGGATTGTCGGAGACCAGCCACCGAGACAGCTGATGAAACTGATGATTATTTAGGTCTGTAATAAAGCCCTTTTGTTGGGAAAAACTCATTCTGATTGGCTGGGCCTGGCTCCCCAGTCGGTGGGCCTATGCCCTCCCAGGCCCACCCATGTGAAATCCATAGATTAGGGCCTAATGAATTTATTTCAAATTTACTGATTTCCTTTTCTGAACTAACTCCGTAAAATCTTTCAAAAATGGTTGCGTTAATATTTTTTATTTAGTATAATAAAATAAACTAATTATTTAACATTTGATAATTCACATTCTAGTGGACCCAATTTTAAGTGCTAACTACATGAATCAATATTCCAGGTTATCATCAAGTTTTGGTATCGGTTAAATCTCAAAACAGGAAAAGGGCAAAGCCCATGTTAGTTTACACATTTCTCCTAATCAGGTCTGCCAGACAAAGATTTCCTGCGTACTCTGTTATCCTATGATACATGATGACGCCTAGGTTGGATCTCAGTCACTCTTTACATGCTAAATAATAGAACATGATAGCTGCTGTCAATCAATGCCTGTGAAGTAGCAATTAAAAAATGTTGATGTAATTACAATTTCCAACTACAACATTGATGTAGTGATCTGTAAAATAAAGTATTAAGTTGTCTACAATACAGTACTACAAAAAAATCAAGAGAAACAATTTCAGTCTACAGTATATTTCTGCAGTAACATCTTCACATAAAAAATGACAACAGAAAAATAATAATTGGGGGATCATTTGATTTGTTGGCACATTTATCTGTTAAATCTTCCAACAAAAAATGAAGCATTTCTTTTCAATGTAATTTTGTCCACTTGTAGACAGCTGCTAAAAGGCATTGAACAAGACTAGATGAACAGGAGGAAAGTCAGGCAGCGTGTCCAAATCAAGCCATAGGCAAAGATTGACAAAACAAGGAGCCAGCTCAGTAAGCCACAGCAAGTGAGATATCCTGTAGTAAGGCAAGTTTGCTCTACACATGATATTTGGGCATAATGCCTTCTCTCCAATTATTTTTGTTGTTGTTCTGTAAATCATTGCATTATGTCCCATGTGAAACAATATCGTCATATACTCTAAGAAAGTTACTTACAGTTGCATTTGAAAATAAATACTATGTTGACTGCACAGAAGCCAATGGCCCTAAAACTAAACCATTATAAGGCTTCATTTTATACTCTTCTGCATACGACGTGTGAGCATCTGCATGGGGGCAGAATGCAAAGACAAAGGGCAGCGCAGGGGGTATTGTCTTTAGTTTCCAAGGTTCAAGTCTACATATTCAAAATGTATATACAAAACAAATACATTCTAAAACAAGCTGAAGGAATAAGTGTTCATATATTTAAATGTAATGTATTTACACCATCAACACCCTTCAGAAACCCCTTCTGACAGCAGTGGTATTTAAATATTGTCATAGTAATAACGCAGATAACTAGTCATATTAGACAGTGCACAAAGAGGGGAGAGTGCAGCCGAAAAAGGGGGCTACTACAATCGATGGGCATCCGGGCAGTTGACTCCTAAAATGTCTAAATGGACAAGCTCTTATTAAATAAAGGAAAATCTCAAGCTGTATAAATTAGATATGCCGTGATGCATCCCTGAGTGGGTCCAAATTCATAGAGAAACAGTGTTGTGAGCAATTATTTTCATAATTGATTCATGATTTCATTGTGAAGACATTTTGCTGACCAAAACTCAATTTAGGACCTTTGACAACCTTAATATACAATTAATTGCGTTGTGTTGAAACAGCTTTCTGAAACGAATTGAGAGGGGCTCCATAAAACAAAAATCAGTAACAGGGGGGACTAAAAAAKAAACCTTGGGCGAAAAGTGGAATAAATTAACAATGATTACAATGATGATGAATAAGCTGTGACTTGATGACAGTCTAAGGTCAGAGATTTTGATATTTTYTCTCCAATAAATAAAAATTATTGACAAATTAAATATTAAGTTATAGGCTTATTACTAATGTATTTACTTCTAAATTATATTTAAAAAGGCAAGCAAATTGTGTCACAGGCAATTTCTTTTTCAATTAGTAAATATACCTGTAAAGAAAGACAAAAACGAACAAAGCGAGACAAAAGACAAAACAATGATCTGGGCTACACTAGCTRATTTAGGTAAAACACTGGAAATTACTCTTCACATTATGGCATTAGCAAGACATTGCTTTTAAGGGAATGGCAACACTGCCACACTAATTCCTTGTAGGAAATATAGTTGATGAAATTCCAATTCACTTCACATGCAGTGCATTCTGGTCAATCACTTACCAACTAATCATAATAGTTACAGTTAAGAACTATTGTACAGTACATGGATATAGACAATGTTTTGTTGCTCTCAGGAATCAGCTTCACGCCATATTAGAAGGACACAATAGTTCCTCTGGCCTTTCAAATGATCAGTGCTTAGGACCTTGTTTGATGGAGAGCCAGCCAATTAAGAACACTTTTCTAGACTGGCATGCATTTTGCGGCTTTTTCAAAATAAGCCCCCTCATTAAGTTCCACTTACAATACTTGAAAAGCAGATGCGTAGTGGGTGAATCGGCAAGTACGGCTGCATATGTGCATATGCACACTCCCTTTAATTTAACAATGGTAGAAACTCCCTCTGCCCAACGCTTACACAAAAATGCTTTTAAATCCATGACTGGGAGTATGCAAGAGAAGAGTGGAGAATAGGGACCACTAGGGGTTGGTGGTGGTGCTAGTGCCAGCGGTGGCCATAGTGAAGTTATCAYTGCTGGTCACCAGTAGCAAAGCYTCGATGTTGGCCGTGCTCTCGGGGCTCTGCAGGGACAGGAAGTCCGACACGGATGGTTTGGCCACCATGGACGTGATGGTGGGGGGGTTGGTGGTCGCCGTGGCCACCCCTGGGGGGAACGTCTGTACAGAGGTTGAGGGGGAGGGGCTACCCGGTCCTAGTACCGCTCCTGTTTGGGGAAGAGGAGGGGACTCGTTCACTTCCGAGGTGAGCGGTGGGAGGCAGCACAAGGGGGAAGAGGGTGCCGGGGGGGGTACGGGGGGAAAGGGCAGTGTCACGGGAGCGGGGGGTGGTAGAGGAGYGGGGAGCACTGCGGGCTGTTGTTGTCGTGCTGCCGAGGCGTTGCTGCTCTTGTTGGAGAGCTTGTCTTTAGCAGAGTCCCTGCAGGCACACTGGCACTGGCAGGACTCCTCCTGTTTGATGATGATGACGGGCAGGCTGAGGCCGATCTGCTGGACAGAGTTGCCTGTAACACATTACAAAACAAGGGTTGTATATTTCATTAGGCACGAAACGGAAAGAAAACGGTTCAAAACCCAGTGAACACTCCAATAAGAAACGCCTGTTTTCTTTTTCTTTTGCACAACACTTTGAAATACAATGTACCCTAATCAACACAAACAGGAGCTATAGCATAACTACAGACCAAGCCAKCTGTCCAATAAYATCCAATCCTATGTAATTCAAATTTCATTAAAATGCCACTAGGGGACATCAAATTAATTTGTGCCATGTAAATACATTCAACATGGATGACTTTTCTAAATGACGGACGAGTTTGCTTTTTAAATATCCTGATTCATTAAACATTGGTAGGCTACCCCACATGAAAAAAATACTACAGTACTTACTATATAATTCTGTAGTATACTTAAGCAATAAAGCCAGAGGAGGTGTGGTATATTGGCCATATACCACAAACCTCCGAGGTGCCTTATTGCTATTATAAACTGGTTACCAACGTAATTAGAGCAGTAAAAATAAATGTTTTGTCATACCAATGTTATACGGTCTGATATACCACGGCTGTCAGCCAATCAGAATTCAGGGCTCGGACCACCCAGTTTATAATTAAGCAATAAGCCCCGAGGGGGTGTGGTATATGGCCACTATACCACGTCTAAGTGCTGTTCTTAAGCAGGACACAACGTGGAGTGCCTGTACACAGCCCTTCGCCGTGGTATATTGGCCATATATCAGAAAACCCAGAGGTGCCTTATTGCTATTATAAACTGGTTACCAACATAATTAGAACAGTAAAACGAAAAGAAATGTGTTGTCATACCCATGGTATACGGTCTGAAATACCACGGCTTTCAGCCAATCAGCATTCAGGGCTGAACCACCCAGTTTATAATATGGTATACATACTATAGTATTTACTGTAATGTTTTCGCTGAATTTATTGTAGTGTAGTTTTTTTTTTGTGTGGACATGATTAGTATACCGTAGTATTTACATAAAGTGGGAGCTTTCTCCTTGAGGAAACCTACTGGACAAATACTAAAACAGCACATTTTCCATAACCTGTAGGTAGGTAGGACCGTGGTCTGAACAAATAGTTCAGAGCTTCAGCTCTTTTCTAAAACCTGAAGGGAACACAATATTTGTAGGTTTCTCACTTATGGGTGGCACAAATTGGGATATGGGGAAGGGGAATGGGCAGACTATATGCAAATTAAATACATTAGTATTGCTATAGTTAAACTAGTGTTTTTGCAAACTGTACCGTTTTTGCAGACATTACTGTAGTATTTACTATAGTGTTTTACCATATACTACAAAATGATATAGTGAGTACTGTACATGATCAAGGGATACTACAGTGTGTAGTATATTATTCTACAGTATACTATAGTATTTTTTTTATGTGGGCCAGGGCAGCATTATTGCTGTTAATAATCACACTGGTAAAAGTAGGGGACAAATCTCACCTGAATTTCCTCCCACTGGTATGGCTGTGGTGAAGAAGACCTTCTCCACTTTTGGACCTCCGTGTGGCTGGAAACAAACAACATTGATGTCCACACAAATGCATCAGCACCCAACCAAACTATCAATTCAATGTTAACCGGCATGTCAAACCGGCACTCTTACCGCTTGCTCTGGGTTCTGTTGGCTGTTGGCAGCGGTGTTAAGGATCCACTGCARGTTCTGGTCGGACATGACGATGCTGGGCTGCAGCAGGCTCTGGGTGTGGCTGTGGCTTGGGGCGATGGTGGGGGCAGAGGCTGGGGGCGCCAGGGCAGGGTTGGTGTTGCTGGCCAAAGGCACAGTGTGTGTGTGAGCCACGGCGGGCAGCGGCACAGTCTCTGTGGGGGTGGCAGCGACTACAGCGCCCAGAGCCGCGTTGGCGAGGGCTGGGCCTGGCACCACTACTGGCGCAGCAGAGGGCACTATTGGAGCGGTCTGGGCGGGCAGCGCCACGTAGGGGGCAGGCACATCTGGTGTCTGCAGGGCAGTGGGTAAGGTTACGAAGGTGGCAAGGGGCTGGGTGGAGCTGATTGCGGTAACATTACTAATGGTTGCAGGAGATGCTGGCGGTTGGGAAGAGGGGGTTTGGCTAACAGGGAGCTGGGAGGAAGCCTCCARGACAGTGGTGGAGGTGGTGTCGGTGTGAGGGTGAGAGTGTGGGTGGGAGTGGGAACAGGAGGATGAGGAGGAAGGGACGAGGGAGAATGAGAAGGAGATAGGGGTGGATCCATCGCCCATGGTGGACTGACCAGTCTCCTGGCCAAAGGCTTCGACAAGGCTCTCTGAAAAATATCAACAAATACAAAAAGAGCAAAAGTTAGCCTGAAAATGCACTGAAATCAACCCGAGTTACAGTTTATAGATTGTGATGGGTACTTGCCGTGAGGATGTGCATCGTCTTGACTGACACTGTTCTCCGGACTCTGGAACATGAGCTCGAAGATCCTCACAGGGGTAACACTGCTCAAGTCCAAGTGCTGAGAATGTAACACAGATGTATCAAAGCATTACACGATAATACATGTCTGTCTTACAATAAATCTTTATTGATCCTTTATACAGAAACAAAATAAATATGGTTGTTTTTGCTGTCATAGTAACCCACCACAAAATAAATTGTTCATACATGGACAAAAGCAGAAGGACCTATAAAGTCAAATAAGGGCTGATGAAATAATGCGCGCACACTCACATTGTGGATGTTTTCTCTGAGCTCCGAGTCAGTCGAGATGAGGCTCAAGTCACTGAGGCACAGTGAATGATTTGCATCCTGTAATTAGAGAGGAATAGGCCCAAATTAAATGTTCCACTGCCTAGAAACATTAACAGAACGAGACATTGGAGAAGCCAAGAAGCCTTCCTTTATTGAGCAAAAGCCGTCTAAAGTCATAAAGATGCATAAGGATAGAATGTAGATCATAAAAACAATCAAAACAGACTGTACTGACAGCAGGCACAATGTTGTAGGTACAAATAAATGAGTTTACCCATTAAAAAAAACGGATATCTTAAAATGACTTCGCAGGCTAATCCATGTTAAAAAAATACTAACAATACACTCTATTCAGTCACTTTTATCAAAGAGTGAGTGCATACTTTAAAAGAAAATTGGTGGCCGTAGAGGGAATCGAACCCACGGCTATGACGTTGCTAGCGCCATGCTCTTACCAAAAATGAGCCACACATGATCTGTCTGAAATAGATGCTTTGATTTATGTATGGCTCACCTCGGACAGGGGGTGTGTGAGGGTGACACTGAAGGGCTGGCCCTTGTCCCCATGGCCCCTGACGTGACTCTTCAAACTGTACTGGCTGCTGAATGCTTTCTCACAGCCGTTGCTGGGACAATTGAAAGGCTTCTCCCCTAAGGGAAGGAAGGATGGTGGGGGAAGGGCGTGGSGAGCGAGACGAGAGAGAAGGGAGGAAGGAAGAGGGTCACCTTCACTGTATGCCAAGGGAAATGACTTTCAAAAAGTAATGTTAAAAAAGTAATGTTAAATCAAACACTATCATTTCCTAATATAAAATATTGGAAAATGTGAAGAGATATTAAGCGCTACTCGCTGTCTCGGAGGTGTGGAATGTGGATTAATGATTGGTTGACTGTCATTCTGAGATTTGACTGAGAATTTATTTTCCAAACAGAAGTAGTAGTAAAGCGTACCTGTGTGTGTCCGCACGTGCGTCTTTAGGTGATGGCTGGCAGCAAACGCCTTKCCGCAACCATCATGGTCACACCTAGAGGGAAGATCACACAAATGATCGGTCAATGTAAGCCAAACAGCAATAGAGAAAAACCTGTGGAGATTAAGCTGACGAAGAATAATTAAAAAATGCAGAAATTAGAAAAGCTGGTGCATAATATATATATATTTATTTTGGTGCGCCACAAAGCAGTGTCATGCCCCTCACCGTTCTTCCAATACAAAGCCATATATCTAACTATTCAGAACAGATGAAAGATATAATCCCCTCAAGGTGCATTWTTCCCACTCCATTAGGCTACATTTGTTTATATGCATAGAAGATCTCATATCAAGAAAACGGTATCCTCATTCAAACATGACCAGATAATGTCCTTGCTTTATATTCAAGGCAGCGGTCTTCCTCCCCTTGTGAAACATAAACCACAGTGCGTGCGTGGAGTCGGAGAACTCACCGGAATGGTTTCTCCCCTGTATGAGTGCGAATGTGCTTCCTCAGGTCACTGAGTGTGGTAAAGTACTTTGTGCATCCCTCCGATTCACAGTTGAACGTCTTCCCCGTGTGCAGTCTCTGGTGCGCTTTCAGTCTGCCGAGAGGAGATAATTACAATCAACCACGGGGAAGATTTAAAAAGGAGCTACGTGTAACGTTTGGGGGATAAATTCATTTTCCTTGTCGTTTTTGAAGAACACGTCTTAGAGATAGCTTATTACTGCTTTCTAACCATGTCATAATTTTATTCCTTTACTACAAATATAATAACTGACATTTAAATGGTAGGCCTACTTCCAAGTGGAAATGTAGCTCTGTTAATAAGAGCAAAAATATTGAGCTCCTGAAAATGTTCTCACCGTCTTGAATTAAATAAACATTCCAAAAACATTAGAACACAGCAGACTGTTAATGTGCAAACACTTGGGCCTGGAAGATTAGGTAGCACTCCAGAGAAAGAGACCAAATTGGAAAATAACAACCTAATCTTGCTTTAAAAACTTTAAGGACACAATCCAGGGTCATGTTGATTAGGGGAAGCAATGGAAAACCAAAATTAGCAATTCT
Organism: Salvelinus sp. IW2-2015; assembly: GCF_002910315.2. Lineage (NCBI taxonomy): Eukaryota > Metazoa > Chordata > Actinopteri > Salmoniformes > Salmonidae > Salvelinus > Salvelinus sp. IW2-2015. Next base: position 16,312,588 of record NC_036874.1, on the reverse strand, counting down.
TATTGGACAAGTCTAGGTAGTCCTTCCCTGTTTCAGTCGGTTTTCATCTGTTTAGTGCCTAATGAAAAAGGACCCTTAGCCTAGTAGAAATGTAGTGCCACCGTTTCCCTTATAGGAGAGGACAGGGCAGCATGGTTCTGACAAGAGAAAAGTAATGTGATTAGGGGGAAACAACACATTGGCTTGGCTGTGCTGATAAATGGACCCTGACAGGGGAGTCGATGGTGGCACGCTTCCACCACCGCCTGTCTCAGTGGCCTTCGGTTCAATGTCACAACACTGGAGCCACTGGCTGACTAGCCTACTACTGGCCTAGCTGAGGGCCTCCATTTATAACGCCTTCATTGAGTGCTAAACCGAAGAAGCTAAATGTAGCAGACACTACAAAACCAAGAACTCAGTCAAATTAGAAAACTAAATTGGGAGATAAAACAAAGTCCAAATCACTGTAAGGTCTACTGCTGTAGGGTCTACCTGTTGTATTCGGCGCATGTGACTAATAACATTTTATTTTGATATTAGGCTAGAACACCCAACAATGCACAAAAGCACTGTTCAGTACTTAGACTGACAAAATGCTTGGGCCTACAGACAAACTGTGCTGTAGATAAGAAAAGCAAGCACATCCTCTTCTTTTGATACATCCTTCTTTATGCTATGTCAGACTGAATGAAGAAACTAGGCCTAGGGCTGGCACGATTACCATATAACTGCGTAACTGACGGTTATGGATGAAGGCCGTCATAAAAATAGCCAGGTTTTTTTGTGGAACTAACGGCTGACTGAAGATGGGAAAAGTTTTGCTATTAGAACAGTTATTACCGTGACATCGATAAATTAGTTGACCAATAACAGTCAACCAAAACACCATGAGTGTCACAGCCCTAAACCTACACATTGTTTGCTAATCTACTATGGAAGAATACCTCTGAATGGGTGTAGGCAGGGCAGAAAATGTACACCTGCCACATGCAGGTAGATTTAGGTATTGGCGGGTAAGAATGTCTATTTCACCAACAACTTGCACGGCTCTACAGTGAGAGCGTTACATTCGTAAATAAAAATAGTCAAAAGTCAAGTATGAGCATCTGCGKGTTAGAAAGATGCTGCAGTAGCATTTCCAAATGATTTGTGCTGTTTTGTTTCATAACTACTAAATCGCACAAATAATTACAAATCCTATATCCCACCTCGCGTAGCAACACTCCCTGGCAGGGGAGCTGTGCGCACTGAGTGAAGCGCTGATAGATTCATTTTTGGTGGCGCTGCAAACACACCGCCAGCCCRCTCATTAGGCAGGATTAGGCGTCCGTTTACGGCGGCAGATTGACGAGGGCGGCATTTTCCGAGCCAAACTGGCCAAGATGCACCTCCAACAACAACACATAAAACCTAACTTAATTCTGCCCAAAAAGAATGACAATTTCTCTCAACCAGTGGCATATTGGCTTTTTAGGTGAGTGCTGATGCCGCGTTTTGATAAGCAGTGGCCACTTTTTGAAGGCAGGGCGCAAAATATTTTGACTGTTGATTCCCAACACTATGGTTCAGATTTTGTACGGTCTAAACCAGCCTTGATTTGGGCCCAAACATAGACATCTATAAATTACTTATTTTCAACTTTCAATCAAAACGAAAAAAAATTGCCTGATTTCAACATCCGGAAAATACATTTTCAACATCTGTAAAATATGTATTTTCAACATCAGGAAAATAAGTATAWTTTCACCTTTCATTCAGAACCTAATTTGAACGTCTCTTCAATGTCTGAAAAATAGTTGTTTTTTTAAACGCCATTTYACTTACTGGGACGGGGGACGGGGTAAAAATGAAAAATGTGTCTAATTTAGTCTTTGTCCTCGTGTTTATTGGCTATTTACATTGTTTTGTTGACAAGCTCGGTTGTTTTTCAACATTAGTTGAGTCTGCTGCTTCAACTGATACCGACGAGACACCCTAGTCTGATCCCAAATCACAGACACACGTGTGACATGACTCAAATGGCCCCATTACCACGGTAAACCTTCCACCCTTAAAGAGGCTGCTGAACATTTTGGATAAAATAATGAAATTGAGTAATATACCACATTACTTCTAATACATTTCTTGTTTAAGAAAATTAACAAGCATGGTCATCTGTTGTTTTGTGTTTTTTTTTTTATGGTAAAGAATCTGAGTGGCTGTGGATGGTGGACCAAAAAATACATTTTAGGCCACAAGTGGAGACTAGATATGTCACTTTACATATTTTTATGTTGTATCTATTATCTTAGTTATTATCTATTTTACATGTAATTTATTACCTGTTACCTTTGATCTATTATCTATCCATCTTTAGTATAGGACTACATATACAGGTAACTGCCAAAATAAAGGAAACACTTGAGTAAATGAGGGATACAAAGTATACTGAAAGCAAGTGCTTCCACACAGGTGTGGTTCCTGAGTTAATTAAGAAATTAACATCCCATCATGCTTAAGGTCATGTATAAAAATAAAAATGCCCAGTTGCCCATTATTTTGGCTACCATGACTACAATAAGAGATCTCAGTAACTTTGAAAGAGAGGTCTCAAAAGAGCTTAAAGGGTGTGTGTGTGTGTCTCAGTCGCCAGCTCTCAACCCAATTGAACACATATGGTAGATTCTGGAGCGGCGCCTGAGACAGTTTTCAACCACCATCAACAAAACCCCAAATGGTGGAATTTCTGGTGGAAGAATGGTGTCRCATCCCTCCAATAGAGTTCCAGACACTTGTAGAATCTATGCCAAGGTGCACTGATTCTGTTATGGCGGCTCGTGGTTGCCCAACACCCTATTAAGACACTTTATGTTGACGTTTCCTTTATTTTGGCAGTTACCTGTAGATAGATAGTCATCCGATTAGTCAGCATGTCTGGGAATATTTCGACATGCAGCTGGTAAACTTTGTGTTAGTCGAGCCTCACCTATACAGAGTGTTGAAGGCCTTCTCGCAGCCCTGCACGTCACACTCAAAGGGCTTCTCCTTGGTGTGAACGCGCACGTGGATCTTCAGGCTGTAGGAGGTGAGGAAGGCCTTGCCGCAACCCAACTGGTTGCACACAAACGTGTACTCGCCCCGGTGGGTCTTCTGGTGCGTGCGCAGGTTGCCCGCCGTGCTGTAGGTCCGTGTGCAGCCCTCAAACATGCACTGGTACCGCTTCACCTGAGTGACAAACAAGAAGACAATTACTTTTTCTTAATTAATCTTTCCTCGATTCTTTGCGACATCTCTCCTCGCCTCTCAAAAGACTTTGGATAATAAGGTCCGAGGGGAGGGACCTTGGACCTTCTCCTACTCCAATATGGTTGAGAAGGAGGCGAGGCGATAGGATGAGAGCCAGAGTGAGAAACAAACGGGGTATGTTTACACAGGCAACAATGACACGGCGCATGAGCGGGTAAGCGCACATGACATCAGTGACTTGACCCCCCCATCCATTTCCACCGGACTGATTTTGTTGTGCACCGTGTTTCAACTCAGCAGTCTCTGCATTCAGCGGCCGTGGCAGTCAGTCTGTTTTATGGCTCTGTTCTGCTCTCACACAAAAGGCCCCGGGGAGAGAATAAAGCCGGCTCCTTTCCCCTCCTTCGTATACCCATAGAACACACTAGCCTACATTGTCATARCACAAAGCCTTCCCATCCAAGCTTTATCCCCCCCCACAAAACAAATCTATTTTCAGAGCTTGCATTATACCCCATAACYTAATTCCTTGATCCTGTTGTAGACTAGGGCTAAAAAAATATAAACACTTTGTTACGCAAATTTCAAAAGAAAGTCAACCAGCCCTGACCTCGTAAAAACAACACTCTTTTCCCTTAATAAATAGTCAACAACGGCTTACATCATCCCCTTATGTAACTCCTGGATAGCCACATTGCACACAGAGGCCCTACTAGACACAATAGTGAGGCAGCCTGTCCAATTCCAGTTATTTTTCAGAGCTAGCGGTCCTCTATTATTTCTCCAAAAGGATGGATTCCAGCCATGACAACTGGTCCACTAGCAGTCTCCGCATGACACTACAAATCACTGGAGCCTAACAGAAACGCAGCGGGAGTAGCCTAAGACAACTGTTGGCCTATGTTTAAGGAGGAGATAGAAGGAGAAACCCACAGCCGGAGGTCATATTCATCAGGGACCAAACGGAATAAAACTGACTGAAATACGGAAGGATTACCTGAACTTGTCCGTTGCAAAACGTTTTGCTACATTGTGCACTAAAAATACGACCCAGCATTACCTGTCCCTTGGTGATACTAGGCCTAATGACTGACTGGTTGTGCTATTCATTCAAGTTTCAATGTCATGTGCAAAAGTACAGTGAAATGCTTTCTTGCTAGCTCTAAACCCAACAATGCAGTAATCAATATCAATGTTGTAAAAATAACATAAGGTAGAGCGAAAACACACAAGAAATAGAAATAAGAACATGAGAAAGTAAGAAGCTATATACAGGATCAGTCCAATACCATATTTACAATATGCAGGGAGTGTACTGGAKTGATATGTATAGGGGTAAGGTRACTAGGCATCAGGACATATGATAAACAGAGTAGTAGCAGAGTATATAACGAATGTGTGCGTGCGTGTAGAGTCAGAATAAATGTGTGCATGTTATGTGTGTGTGAGCAAATGAAGTGAGTATGTGCGTGTGTGTGTTGGAGTGTCAGTGTGCGTGAGTGTGTAAGGTCCTGTGAATGTGCATAAAGAGTGCAATTATATATATATATATATATATATATATATATATATATATATATATCTTTCTAACACAAGTGCGAAGGAAGGGAAGTAAGAAGTATGAACCCCACACAGTGAGGAGCCTGGCTGCGGTGCTGCTACAGCGTATCAGCTGTACTGTATTGTTATTCAACCCCCACAGCTTCACGACTGACTCCCCCACTTCTGCAGCATCATTTCAAATTACACAGGTTCACTAGATTGGCATGCCATCGCCTCCCACATGCACAGCGGGGAAAGAGCTCTCTAGTAGTAGGCTACACAGAGAGTGTCTAATGCAACTAGATGCTGCAAGGCCTACTGAAATGGTATGTAAGAATGCTGCAAAGCCTACTGAAATGAATGGTTTGTAAGAATTCTGCAAGGCCTACTGAAATGGTATGTCAGAATGCTGCAAGGCCTACCGAAATGAAATGTAAGAATGCTGCAAGGCCTACTGAAATGGCATGTAAGAATGCTGCAAGGCCTACTGAAATGGCATGTAAGAATTCTGCAAGGCCTACTGAAATGGTATGTAAGAATGCTGCAAGGCCTACTGAAATGGTATGTAAGAATTCTGCAAGGCCTACTGAAAGTGGTTTTGTAAGAATGCTGCAAGGCCTACTGAAATGGTTTTGTAAGAATGCTGCAAGGCCTACTGAAATGGTTTGTAAGAATGCTGCAAGGCCTACTGAAATGGTTTGTAAGAATGCTGCAAGGCCTACTGAAATGGTATGTAAGAATTCTGCAAGGCCTACTGAAATAGTATGTAAGAATTCTGCAAGGCCTACTGAAATGGTATGTAAGAATGCTGCAAGGCCTACTGAAATGGTATGTAAGAATGCTGCAAGGCCTACTGAAATGGTATGTAAGAATTCTGCAAGGCCTACTGAAATGGTATGTAAGAATTCTGCAAGGCCTACTGAAATGGTATGTAAGAATTCTGCAAGGCCTACTGAAATGGTATGTAAGAATTCGCAAGGCCTACTGAAATGGTATGTAAGAATCTGCAAGCCTACTGAAATGGATGTAAGAATTCTGCAAGCGCCTACTGAAATGGTATGCTAAGGACTGCTTTGGGTTGCATTGAGACATTTAGAACACCTAGGCTCGAGAAACATTGAAAATAACATCTGCAATGTTTGGCATCCACATCTGCAATTATGACAAAAGTCAAAAGGAAATGAGGAGGACACACATTTTGGAGAAGCAACATGAACGGATGACAAATCATGAGTTGGGAGAGGAACAATCGTTTGGGGTGATTGCATCTTTGGCTCAGAGTCTGTAGATGAGATTTCATAAATCCAATTGTAAGTAAGCAAAATGCATTCTCTCTCCCTCAATGACATCATGCAAGTAGCTAGGCTAGGAGGGGGAGGAGTGGTCTGGCTCCAGCAGAGCACTTCAACACAAAGACAGCACAAGGACCCTAATGGCACTGGCCAACATGGTGACAAAGGGGGACCCTGGTAACAAACAGGAACTTTGTTGCATTGAGGGTGCAATATTTGGCCGGGCCTCATCATGATAGGTTAGGAGTAGTGTTGAACTGATCACTGCTGTAACCCTGAGCTAGCCTGTTGTTACGGTGCTGCTTTGCATTTTAGGAAGAAATAGCCTAGAGGTGCAACCCTCCAACAAGCTCCATTGTACTCTTTTGCATGCCAGCGTGCCTTACACAATGTTTAAGAGCTAGCCGTAAAGTCTGAAGCCACTAGACCTGCCATCATAAAGTACAACACAAATAATGACACTGCACAAGCTTCAGATGAGTCATTTACTATGTGTGCTGTACTGTACACAGCAGAGGAGGGGTTAAACATTTATCATATAAAAAAAAATAGTGGTGGAAAAAGTACCAATTGTCATAACCAAGTAAAAGTCACTCAGTAAAATCCTACTTGAGTAAAAGTATTTGGTTTTAAATTTGGTTTTAAATATACTTAAGTATCAAAAGTAAATGTAATTGTTAAAATATACTTAAGTATCAAAAGTAAAAATTACTTCAAATTCCTTATATTAAATCATGATTTTCTTGTTTTATAAATTTACGGATAGCCAGAGACACACTCCAACACTCAGACATAATTTACAAACAAAGCATTTGTGTTTAGTGAGTCTGCCAGATCAGATACAGTAGGGATGACCAGGGATTTTCTCTTTAAGTGTGTGAATTAGACCGTTTTCCTGTCCTGCTAAGCATTCAAAATGTAACGAGTACTTTTGGGTGTCAGGGAAAATGTATGGAGTAAAAAGTACATTATTTCCTTCAGGTATGTAGTGAAGTAAAAGTTGTCAAAAATATAAATAGTAAAGTAATGTACAGATACCCCAAAAAACGACGTAAGTAGTACTTAAAATATTTTTTACTTAAGGACTTTACACCACTGAAACCATGTGGAAGCAGAAAGGTCTTGAGAAGAAACGTAGCTCACTAAGTAAATCAAAGCATTTCGTTCACCCAGTGAATTTACTCTCCCTGCTCACGCCTCACGTTGCTCCCTTTCAACATGGGGTCTCTATTATTTTTACTTAACACAACACACTAGGCTAATTGTGTGTTGAGATCAAGTACATTTAAAATCAGGCAKTGCAAAATCCCTGATCTACAAACCACCTAGCATTCCGAATGACTACTCATTATGTGATCAAGATTAGTGATTCTGCGCCTTGCCCAAACTGATCCCCTCAAACACGCTGTATGACCTCCACACAGCGTCACATAACGCATTTCAGCGGCGAGGGGGCACGTAAGCCAACATACCTCTCTTTGCTTGGTCTCCGGACACTCTGAGTGCAGGGTGAGGGTGGCCCCCTCGATGTTGCGCGGCATGGCCATGGAACCCGGGTTGATGATGAACTGGATCTGGTCGGGCGAGATGGTGTGATGCACGTATCCCTGCGACATGCCGTCCTGGTCGCCCATGAAGGTCATAGAGCCTTCCTCCTCTTCCTCCTCCTCCTCCTCATCGACCAGGAAAGTTCCCCCGTCGTCGTGGTCCCCCCCGACGCAGTGTCCATGGTCCTCCTCTCCCTCCTCGTCCAGCCGGATGGGGTCCTGCTCGATGAGCACCGTAGTGCGGTCGTAGACGCGGGAGCCCGAGGGTGCCGACATCAGGTCGTCGTCATCTTTGTCGTCGTCGTAGTGYGCCATCTTGTCTTCATCGTTGTCCTCTTTGTCATCGTGCTCGAGGCGGTCCACCCCCACCTGCAAAAATATGGAGGCCTCCGTGCGAGGGCCACGCTCGCTCATGGTCCCGGCTGGGCTGGCCGCCTCTGGTGGGTGAGTGTGCACAGAGGAAGGCGTGCTCACTTGTTCCTGCACAGAGGAGGATAGACAGGAAAGTGTGAGGGTGGTGGCTATTAGGAGTTGTGCTGTGCCCCTTCAAAATCAAAGTGTTCATTTTAAATGCAGGGCTGTGAGTGCTGACCTACCTCTTTCTGAATTTCAAAACAATTCTGTTAACAAAAACAATCTCTCTGCTTGCTACGTCTAGAGCCATTGAAGTAAAGAATATAACAAATTATGATTCCTTGCAATGAAAGTAGCTAGAGCCTAGCTTCAGTCAGTGACCTGGGCTAACGCAGTAGCTATTTGGCCAAAAGGGGAAGGACTACATGACTCCAAATAAAATACAGTAAACAGGAAATTTGAGGGRAAAAACAAAAAACAAAAAGGCTTCAACACTTGAGGCTAATTTTTCCACCTTCCAAGAGCAGAATATAGATACTTGGAAAGTTATTTGGTTGAGTATTACAAAAGGTAGGTAAAGTGGGACAACGCATAGCAGCTATTTTTTTATGCCAAAGACAAGCATGCTTGCTCTAGAAGCAAACACCTAACTGTTGAGAATGCAGCTAGAGAAGATACATGAACAGTCTCTGGCAGTACCAGTTTAAAAACCACCAAATCTATAGCCTAAAGTTTGGTTACTAAAGTAGTATAGTGTAGGCTACTCGTCATCTTCAAACATGTCATGCATAGCGCCATAAACACTTGTCTAAAAGGTGGACAGTTATACCTATTCCCTAATGCTGGAGTGAAATGATAAAACTCATCTATTCTCTACGATGCATTGGAATAAGGTCTAGATGTAGCTATRAATGAAATTTGTTGTATGAATTAGCCTGAGTATGACTGTTATATGGGTAGATTTGAACCMTTTCCAATAAGGAGCCAGCTCAACTGCAGAAGGCTACTAATTCGATGWAGAAAATSTGTCAGAGTGGCTAACAAATAGTAAATAAATCCAATAACACCCAAATGGACCTCTATACCAGGCGGTGTCAGAGGAAGGCCCTAAAAATKGTCAAAGACTCMAGCCACCCAAGTCAGAGACTGCTCTCTCTGCTACCGCACAAGAAGCTGGACCGATGAACAAAGTCTGGAACCAACAAGACCCTGAACAGCTTCTACCCCCAATCTATAAGACCACTAAATACTGTAGTTAAATATTTAATCAAATAGCTACCCAGAGTATTTGTATTGACCGTTTTTACACTATTTTGACTAATCCCATACRCTGCTGATACAGTTCATGATCTATCCTGTTGCCTAGTCACTTTATTCCTACCTAGACACACACACTTTTTCTTTTATTTCTACCTATATTTTCAGTTAAGAACAAATTCTTATTTACAATGATGGCCCATCCCAGCCAAAGCCGGGGCAATTGTGCACCGCTCTATGGGACTCCCAATCACAGCCAGAAGTGATGCAGCCTGGATTCGAACCAGGGACTACAGTGATGCTTCTTACACTGAGATACAGTGCCTTAGACTGCTCTGGAGCCCATATATACATAGGGAGCCTAAATGTACATACACCTATTACCTCGCACACAGACTCAGTACTGGTACTCTTGTGTATATAGCCAAGTTACTCATTGTGTATTTACTCCTAGTGTTATTTTTCATTTTTGTCTTCTCTGCATTGTTGGGAAGGGTCGTAAGTAAGCATTTCACAGTTAGTCTGCCTGTTGTTTACGAAACATGTGACAAATAAATGATTTGGTTTCATACAGACCATCACAATGGTCTGTATGTTCCTAGGCACTAACCATCTCGCCACCCATGGAGGTCTAGAACTTCCTGATTTCGTTTGACAGCACAGTGGTGCCAGCCAAAGTTGATTTATCATGGACAGTGAGCATTACACCAAATATATTTACAAACACTTTCAGGAGACAAGTTAAAGATGGCATGTCACACTCATCTGTGATTTCGCCTTTTGACTAAAGGCTCCATACAGCGCGACGGCATCACTAGTAGCTARCTAGTGCGTTTGTKAATAGTTGTAATTWTTTGGCTAGGTAGCTAACGTTCGTTGGGCAGCTAACTTTAACGTTGCAAGGACAACCAACTTCCATCCTGATAACGTTCGTAATAACTAGATAACCTTAGGTAAATAAATATATCAATAGTTAGTTGACTTCGATCGACATGACAGTTCAATTAACTTAACTAGTTTGCTAACGTTAATATGTAAATGTCTCGCTAGTTRAACACTTTTACATAGCATGTTAACTCAAATGAAAACATGACAGATATTTTTTACAACGCTATTTTGCTAACGTTTAGCTAACATAACGTTGGCTTGAACGATAGTGTTTGTTGAAAATGTCAATCTAGCTAACGTTAATCAACAACGTTTCAGACTAGCTATAATACCAATGAACAAGWGCATGTTAAGCAGCTACCAAGCATGCAGCGTAAAACAACAAGCACGGTATGTTATGCTTAGATATCAAACATTACTAGCTAACTAGTTAGGCAACGTTATCGTTAGCTAAAAATCTGTGWACTAACGTAGTGCTAGCTAGCCAGCTAACGTTAGTTTGACTGGCTGTCTGTCGATAAATCTCCCGTCGAAGCAGATAACTTTTACTTTGCCAATTTTCAGGGCTCCACTAGAAACATATATACAACACAGAAMACATTTACCGGTGCAGCGCAAATGCCGACTTGGTTTATGTTTCGGGTAGCTTAGCACTTTCTTCCCATCTCCTCCCTAGTGGTACCATGATTAAATATAAACGTCATATTTCAGCCTCCCCTCGTGTTGTATTCTGGGAAATATACCCCTCCCATGTACACTAGTCCCCCTATAATGAAATCGAAACTACTGAAATTAAATATTAGATTTAAAATAATGCAAAGCTAATAAAGCAATCCCCAATCAGTACTAACAGCCAAAGGACCACATTGGATAGGCCAAGGGCAAATGTGACAGTGGGTTTATTAAATTCCAAACTAACTTTTTTCAATTTGCTTGATAAATGGGGAGAAAAAAAAGTCAAACCACAACTGTTTGAAGTACTTTCATATATAAAATAACGATCCGCTGTTTTTCCTTCACAAAAACAGCACAACATAGTTTTTTCTTTAAATAAACTGGTAAATATACATACATTAAAAATGGTCAGTTYACTACAGCTGCTCAGTGATAGAATAAAAGCTGTACATCAACAGCTTACAGGTTAAACATAGTTTGTCAAAACATAGKTGATTTCAAATCAAAGGAGCGTAAGCCTAATCAATTTGACTGACTGTGTACCTATACAAAGAGCCATCTATATGAATAGGAACTTATTACATGTATTACAAATACTGAGCTGTACATTAAACTACAATAGTATCTAAAAGAGTTTGTAGCATGTAAGACATGGCAGGAAAACACTTCCATTCAAGAGAGGTCCTGGACTAGGAAATGCTGAAAAAACTCTTGGGTCTTCTTCTTCTCTGCAAGGTCCTGCTTCGTRGGTGACCTCAGTAGCAAGGMAGCAAAAATGGTGGCTGTGAGGGATGACACAGGGCACAATGTCAATAACRTAATAATTACTAACTGGCACTTGAAGTAAGATTAAATAGTTGCTTTTTTATTTTGTATCATAAATTATTAAATAAAAGGAGAACAATGAAAAAGAAAMCAAATCCAGAATCTGACCCAACATTATTACAGCTAATATCATAGCTACAGTTGAAGTCGTAATTTACATACACCTTAGCCAAATACATTTAAAACTCAGCTTTTCAAAATTCCTGACATTTAATCCAAGTAAAAATTCCCTGTCTTAGGTCAGTTAGGATCACCACTTTATTTTAAGAATGTGAAATGTCAGAATAAGAGAGAAGATTTATTTCAGCTTTTATTTCTTTCATCACATTCTCAGTGGGTCAGATGTTTACATACACTCAATTAGTATTTGGTAGCATTGCCTTTAAATTGGGTCATCGTTTTGGGTAGCCCACAATAAGTTGGGTGAATTTTGGCCAATTCCTCTTGACAGAGCTGGTGTAACTGAGTCAGGTTTGTAGGCCTTGCTCGCACATGCTTTTTCAGTTCTGCCCACAAATGTTCTATGGGATTGAGGTCAGGGCTTTGTGATAACCACTCCAATACCTTGACTTCGTTGTCCTTAAACCTTTTTGACACAACATTGGAAGTATGCTTGGGGTCATTTGTCCATTTGGAAAACCCATTTGCGACCAGACTTTAACTTCCGGATTGATGTCTTGAGATGTTGCTTCAATATATCCACATAATTTTCCATCCTCATGATGCCATCTATTTTGTAAAGTGCAACAAACCCTCCTGCAGCAAAGCACCTCCACAACATGATGCTGCCACCCCCGTCCTTCACGGTTGGGATGGTGTTCTTCGGCTTGCAAGCCTCCCCGCTTTTCCTCCAAATATAACGATGGTCATTATGGCTAAACAGTTCTATTTTTGTTTCATCWGACCAGAGGACATTTCTCCAAAAAGTACAATCTTTGTCCCCATGTGGAGTTGCAAGCCGTAGTCTGGCTTTTTTATGGCGGTTTTGGAGCAGTGGCTTCTTCCTTGCAGAGTGGCCTTTCAGGTTATGTCGATATAGGACTCGTTATACTGTGTATATAGATACTTTTGTACCYGTTTCCTCCAGCATCTTCACAAGGTCCTTTGCTGTTGATCTGGGATTGATTTGCACTTTTCGCACCAAAGTACGTTCATCTCTAGGAGACAGAACATGTCTCCTTCCTGAGCGGTATGACAGCTGCGTGGTCCCATGATGTTTATACTTGCACACTATTGTTTGTACAGATGAACATGGTACCTTCAAGGCGTTTGGAAATTGCTCCCAAGGATGAACCAGACTTGTGGAGGTCTACAATTATTTTTATGAGGTCTTGGCTGATTTCTTATGATTTTCCCATGATGTCAAGCAAAGAGGCACTGAGTTTGAAGGTAGGCCTTGAAATACATCCACAGGTACACCTCCAATTGACTCAAATTATGTCAAGTAGCCTATCAGAAGCTTCTAAAGACATTACATAATTTTCTGGAATTTTCCAAGCTGTTTAAAGGCCCAGTCAACTTAGTGTATGTAAACTTCTGACCCACTGGAATTGTGATACAGTGAATTATAAGTGAAATAATCTGTCTGTAAACAATTGTTAGAAAAATTACTTGTGTCATGCACAAAGTAGATGTCCTAACCGACTTGCGAAAACTTTAGTTTGTTAACAGGAAATTTGTGGAGTGGTTGAAAAACGAGTYTTAATGACTCCAACCTAAGTGTGTGTAAACTTCCGAATTCAACTGTATAGCTAGTATTGCATTACTAGGCTATATTTTTAACTAAGTAAATAAATTATAACGGATTGCCCTAAGGTGAAAAAGGAAAAAAAGCATATGCACAGTATCACAGTACAGAAACACTACTATGGCCTTTCTGGTTATTTGGAATATAAAACCCAAACAAGCTTGCATAACCATTTGCATGCAGTGGAATAAATYAGGCATTTTATCACAACAGTCCCTGGTGCTATTGTTTTATTGCGACATGGAAATTGTTACGGCTTCTGATCTTAAACTTGCACTGCTCGACTTTGTAAACATTGAACCTCTTTGGTACTGGTCAAGAAGACCATGAAGTTTCATTTAACCCTTTCAAAACACATTTCAGGCAATTTTTTGTGTGTTTGATAAGAATGCAAAATGTGTTACACAATTTTTCCATTTCAGCTTACCTAAAATGTTGACATCCAGGCTATTGTGTGTAGAATGCTTCAACAACTCACGGAGAAAAGCCGCTATGTAGTTAAACACGTTTTTATGGCACTGAGGTAACAAGGATACAACCTGAGGATGAAGAAAAACATCACTCAATAGCAATCAACACCATAGACAAGCTAAAACACCACAACATGAGAGCAAATCACAGACTAATTCCCCACAACTGGGTTGGGTTCATTAGGGCACGCAACAGAAAACGTTWAAAAAAAACATGTTMGACTCTCCCTATTTCAGAACGTTTGAAGCCTAATGAACAAGACCTAGTACAGCAGACAATCATTACATACAGAGTATCCTACTATAGGGGCACTGAGAAAAGTAACGTCTACTTTTAAGAGTGAGTTGAATTGGTACTGACCTTTTTACACTGACTGGTGTTGGAGCAGCACTCCAGGCACTGCTGGTACAGGGAGAAGGGKACCACAGGCTCAGGGAGGGCATCGAGGAAGAKGAGCAGTGCTTCTGCCACAGAGTGGTTACTGCCAGCTAGGGGTCAACACGGGTCAAGGGGCATCAACCACTTAAAAAAATAGTGTGTTAGACTTAATGGACACAACCCTGGATAAATTAAGGCACAAAATGGAAAACTTTTGCAAAAKAAAAATAAATGAGCATTTCTTATTGGACATGTCCAGGTAGTCCTTCCCTGTTTCAGGCCATTTTCTTCCRTTTAATGCCTAATGAACACAACCCAGGTGTATATCAGTTGTTAAGGATACGGAGCGAGTCTGGCATGCCAGTGTCAAGGCAATCCCTTATCTCCACAAATTCACTGCGGAGYCCAGGTTGTTGAAATAGTTCCCCCTTGAAATAGAGGCAAAAAGTTAGTTGTACTGTAAACACATAACTTCAAAGCACACAAAAGGTAGCCGGCAAAAGGAGCAGCATTTCAACTGATCGGGGAGTAATAGAACTGTGTTCATGTCAATATTGTAGAGTATTATGCATTTGACTTTAATTAATCAACTAATAAATCTTTTTTTTTTTCCCCCTTAACATTCAAAGCCAGGTTTTACAAAAAAGCGAACTGGGCATCACAGAGACAAAACCGTTCTGTTGAGTCATTCCAGCCTGTTGGTGGATGCCAGAGACAAATAGAATGTTTCCAAACGTTCCTATTTTCACTCCGCTGGTTTGCTGTGGTGAAAAAGTCTGTCCTTGTAAAAATACAAATAAAAGCACACAGCTGGGAGGACGCCAAAAGTTGCCCAACTCACTTTAAATTCTTTGAGGCTGTGCAACTAACTGGGAAAGGGGAGTTAAGTAGGCAAAAAGGTACTAGCCAATGTCCKTGAAAACTAGTGTATTGTCAAGAACCGAATGCCTGATTCTGACCCGAGCTGTACTGGTTCTGATTTTTTCTTTTCACATTGTCCCTTCCAGGCAGCAACAACAACTATTGTGGAGGCATAGTACAGCTCAGGGCCCGTTTTCCCAATATTTTTTATTTACTTATTTAACTATGCAAGCCAGTTAAGAACAAATTCTTATTTACAATGACGGCCTACATGTAAAGCCTACCAGAGTGTAGCCTACAAATAGAACACAATTGACTGTACATGAAATAGATTTCAATATGTTTGAAATATAAAAGGCCTATATAGCCTATAGGTCTACTGTAGGCCTATTTATTATTTAATGCAATCTCAGTTTCCATTTGAAGCATCTTTTGCTTGTTCAATTGTAAAGACATTGGCAACTTTGTATTTGTAGTCAACTTCGTTCCGTTAGAGGTCACAGAGAGACAGATAAACAGCTTGATTCTATGTTTAGAGGAGATTTTCTGTGTATAAAGTGAGGGGCAAAAAAAGCATCCAATGACGCACCTAGCTGTTCTAGGTTTGGTTCAGTAGTGCGTAAATGGTAAAAGATTTCTGTGAGTCCTGACCTGTTTAGGAGCATTACGGTATAGGTGGTCCACCATCTGCCATATCTCTTTAGGGATATCCAGGGGCTTATCGATGATTACGGTYCTGGTCTCATCGCCTGATGACGTCTTTAGAAAGAAGACAAGAAAAATGGACAGTTGAGTGAAATGGGTTTAAATTCTGGACCTAACCTTTCTTTAACAACATATCCTGAGAGGACAATGTGTTGTAGCTATTTATGCTGCCTGTATTAATTACTAGCTAGCCATAGATAATAAAATTAAAATATCAAAAAGGGTGAGACATCTTTGGGCTTCTTTATTCTCAGAATCTATCATCTTTTCATCTGGTCAGTTTTAGCATAACACTGACTGATGATCAAACACAAAAGCTTCTGGAGAGGGTTGCTCTAGTGTACATGACAGCCATGCTGTTTTGCAACACTAATGACCCTGTGGATACTCAAACACTAATGACCCTGTGGATATTCTCCCCTGGCAACAGTGTGTTCTGGACCAATGGGTGATTTGATTCCCTGTTTGGAAACCCACTTCAGACACAACATCTCCTATTTGGTTCACACAGTGCAAAAAAACATTACAAACAGTTTCTGTTTTTACACAAGAAGTAGGCTTAGTAAGACAAAAAGGAAATGGGGGGCTATAATGAAAAGCTTACAAACAGAATTTCCTTTTAGCTTCTGTCTTTAGTGCAAATGTGTCTAGTCTCGTTTCAATGAATTTGGGGAATATAGACTGCAGCTAGTTCAACATTCACAATTCCTGGYCATTTTTAGATGACTGTGCATTTACATAGAAAACAAAGTCATACAAAAATTATCAGCAGGACAGAATCCCCCCCAGAGCACTTTCACTTTTAATTGTTTTTACTCTGGGCAAGGCMTTTCATATAAAATGGCCCTGAAGAGGGGGACATTTCCAGGCCACAGTCAGGTGTTGTGATTCCTGATTCTCCACCCTTTTCCCAACATGTGCACTTGCATACTCCATATTTCACAATGGTGGAAACTCSCTTCAGCCAATGCTTAGGTTACACCAATCTAATACTTTTAAATCCACRATGGGGAATATACCAGACCACTGCACACTTTTGGAGAAGTGTGAAGAATGGGAAAGCAGCCTTCTGAGTCAGACTGCACCTGGGTCGTATTCAYTCAGAACCATGAATGTGTCCAATAAGAAATGCACATTTTTGCTTTCCATTGCAAAATATATACAATAATGAACACACTCCTTGCTGGCTATAATGACCACTCACCAGCTCCCGGATGGTCTCCAGGGGCATTTCCTGGATGGGGTCCCTCAGCTGACACAGGGTCTGGATGGAYGAGCCAAAGCAGCTGGGCAGGTAGTTGCCTGACACAGAGAGGAAGTAGTCCTTGCCCCGCTCCAGGTGGAGCACCAGGATGTCCTCGATTTGCTGGCGGCCTGCGTTGAGCTCCGTGGCGGTGGAGCGGTTCACAAACACYTCCAGGTCAATGTCCATGTTGCCGCCTTGGTGAACAGCACRTTGACGGGATCAGGTATATTTCAATGATTTATCAAATGGAGGAACATTTCAGAAAGGCACCAATTCCTGATTATCAATTCCCTGAGACACAGATGAACAGGGTTGTGTTCTTTAGSGATCAAATGAATGAAAACTCTACTGACAAACTGAAGGAGGGACTACTTGGACATGTCCAATAACCCAAAAGATTCMGTTTCAAAATGTTTGAAAATGTTTTTTGTTGCATGACCTAATGAACATGACCCTGCTCTATGTAAATGTGCTTTGTGGAAACCTGTTGACGAGTGGTGTTGACCTACCATAAGCTAAGGTTGTACTGTACACTAAGCATTACTAACTGCACGTGAATGTGTGAAGGAAACCCTATTCATTTACAGCTGCATCACTACATTGACAACTCCAGAACTAAATGAGACAAACTGTTAAAACACAGACYATCAGCAAGACCCAGAGAGGCAACGAGCACTGAGGCACATCCACCACTCCTTCCACCCTAAGCCTTGAGATCTCCATTATTTACAAGTCTCTCGTGYTAGACAGATCTGAAATTGCTTCCCWACCATCAAACACKGAGTTGAGAAAATGCCTCTATCAATTGCAGTCACCGGGAAAACTCAAATCTAATCATTCACTCAGAACACAGAGCTATGATGTGGTCTCYCGCTTCATATGTCATAGAGCTCATGACATTACGTCAAACATAGCGGGGAGGCCAGGTGCTTATATAGATTGATATCCATTCCTGAATGTAAGTCTTAGGCCCTGTTCCAATACTTCAGAAATGCCTTCCGACCTTCCTTGAAGTACTCACTGATCTGAATGAGTTAGGTTGAAGAAAGTAAATGGRGTGGCAACCTTGCTKTCAYCMRGCCAAACTCTAGATCTGGGGCTGTATGTATCAGATGTTTTAGAGTAGGAGTGATAATGTAGGATCAGTTTTACATTTGAGATCACAATGAATTRGATTACATGRAMGGAGGGGGGCCTGATCCTAGATGAGCACTCCTACTCTGACACACTTGATAMATGTGCTTACCTCAAGAAAACACGGAAGAAAGAATAGGGCCACGGTCCTGCTGTACTCACCCTGAGCGATGAAGCCCTTGGCCGGGTTGGCGGTGAGCCAGGGCTTGCAGTAGGTGGGCTCATCCAGCTTCTGGATGAACTCAAACTGGCACGGGACCTGTCCGTCGTTGTGGAGGKTCAGAGTCTCTGCCTGGTGCTGCMTGAACTTCACGTCTTTGAAGTGGAACTGGGGAGGGAGAGTGATTTGGATTAGGTTTCACAGGTAGGGAGTAGGGGGTGTGAAAATCACAGCGCTGATTACAGAAATSATTGCAGTTGATATGCAGCCATTGTCAATGGTAGAGGATGTCACCTTCAATACCCTAATGGTATATCTAGAACCAGACTACAAGATGACATGTCGAAAAACCGTGACGGCCCTGATGGAGAAATTGCGCAATAATTGCAAGTACAAAGCACGAGCTCTCAAACACCATACGTGGCATTAACAACAGATTGTTGGATGTCTATGAAAACACGGTMATACATCACTGCAACGAGCAGTGGGACATGATCTACGTACTGACAACATGGAGGAGAGGCACACAACAGAGAACCTAAAATGACATTAATACCATTGTGAGCGGGGGCGAGYGCCGCCGGKTAGGGTTTCCTCTAGTTACCACWGTCAAAATTGTCAATATCGWAAAAWTTCATGAARACTTAATGTAAGGTTAGGCTTAGACTAAGGTTAGCAGTGTGGTTAGGTTTAAAAATCACATTTTAAGAAGATAAATTGTAGAAATAGACGGGCTTTATGACTTTGTGGCTGTGGTAACTAGTGACAACAAGTATGTAGGAATTCCAGGACCGCGGTAGATTGAACTGCATTGACCCCTAGCGGTCATACACAGAACCACATCTGAATTGTGAATTCAAGTCATTTGAATAATTTTTCTTTGAACGTTTAAACAATAAAAAAAGTGCAGTTTAAATGTGAAGAGAAAATGTACATTTGTACATGTAGCACAGACGTTTTCCCTCAATTTTACTCCTGTTCRTAAAGAGCAGAGCTCATATGATAAGCGTTGTTCACAAGGTTCTGCTGCTGTCAATGTCCACTGATAATGTTGTATTGTGTATTATGAAAGACCAGAGCAATATTAACATATTCTTCATCTATAACAATTCAAGTAGAWTCACTGAACTCTTGACCACTCACCTCTCGCGTGGACAGAGTTACGGACGGAATGCACTCGTTCTCCATCTTGTCCAGCGAGCGCACAATTTCCTCAAATGTCTTTTTGTAAGACTCTTCGTTCACCAGCTTGATCTGAASAAACAGCAGAGAAGGGAGGTTAAAACACAGATGAATGGGGGAAACTAGAAGCATAACATTATTTTAACATAAAAAAAAAAATGCCATGCAACAGAATATCTAGAATTACAATCCAAATACTTGTCATGAATGGATAAATGAAATGCTAAAATGCACAATGCTAAAAGTTGTCTGATCCCTAAATATATGGCTCTGGGGGAAACTCAGACTGGTCACAAGAATTAAAAATAAAACTCACTTCTAATAGGGAATTCCCATACTTGGTAAAGACAGGAGGTCTAGCAGCAAGGCATTGGGAGAGGATGGAGCAAGATGAAACTCTGCCCACCTCCTTGCTTGCTCTGCCCACCTCCTTGCTTGCTCGGCCCTATAGTGTGACTAAGATTATAAAAGGCCTACCTGAACAATCTTGGATTAGCTATAAGATTCTTTGGTTATGACCCCCAGCGTAAACCAACCAAAACCTCATGGTCTCCAAGATGTCAAAGGACAAATGGCAGAAACTAATTCTCACCCCTATCTCCAGCAGGGAGCTGACTGGCTTGTGGTCACTGGTCTTCAGGTCCATGTGACTCTGGTAGTGCAGCTGCCGCACATTCTTGCCTCGCCACAAGATCCGGTCGCACCACGCCGGCACACGACACTTTTCACTGAGAGGCGTGAAACATGAAACTAAGACATTTCAGAGACGAATTCCACGCAATAAGATATAAGAGTTTTGTAACACTTTATTCTGCAGCTATAATGCTTTAAAACGTATTATAAGAATGTATGAGCCTTTGTAATGCATTATAACAAGGCTTATAATATATAATGTCTCCCTATGTATCAATATTCCAACTCAAAACGCCTTAGGCTCATAATGTGACAACAATAAGCCACACAGTCCCGTGTGGCTCAGTTGGTAGAGCATGGCGCTTGCAACGCCAGGGTTGTGGGTTCATTCCCCACGGGGGGACCAGGATGAAGATGAATATGTATGAACTTTCCAAATTGTAAGTCGCTCTGGATAAGAGCGACAGCTAAATGACTTAAATGTAAATGTAAATGTAAATAAGACATAAGGGGTTCATACATGTTCTTACGATGCATTATAAAACGTCATTATAATGCAATATATCTGCAGGCTTTTAGTAAAGTGTTATTGTTTTCTCCATTGCCTTTATAGATAATACTAGACATTTAGAGAGGAGAAGTTACCTTGTGTCCCATTGGTCGGAGCCGGTGTCGTATTTGTAAGTGGGCAGGAAGCCGATTTCTCCCTCCACAAAGCCCACGAAAACAGCCTTCTCATCGATCTGTCTCTTCAGCTGAGGACCACAGAGCCACAACAAGACAGCGTGACAATTATCACACTCATCAGGGTGTAATGTGACTGGCACTGAACACAGAGATTAGCAGTCTTATTCATTAGGGCATAATGTAGCAAAACGTTTTGCAACGGAAAATTTGTGTTTCTGATTGGACAATTTCAGGTAGTACCTCCCTGTTTCAGATCAGTTTTCTTCCGTTTGGTGCCTTATGAATATGACCCTGGGAACAATGTTGTGGAACTTTCAGATATTACGTAGAACAAACCTCCCTGTCTGACAAGTAGAGTAAGGAATCATGTCAGCTCTATTCATGACATTATCTGCAACATTCTTCAACATTTGCCTACTGAACACACCCCAGAAGTAGACATTTAAATGGCTTGAAGTTAAGCGGCTTGAGATTACCTACCTGGTCATAACTGTGCAGCGTTTCAAAATCCTTCTTGGCGATTAAGTCCTTCACATTGTCGACATCAAGGTCACTTAGCCTGTAGTTGAGATCACCCAGCCATAGGACCACACTGTAAGCAAGGAAAATATGATGCATTGAGAATATGGAAAATCATAGAAATATAACTACTCTTCTATATTATATACTTCAATATTGAAAACGGTAGCGGTGGCTTTGCATGTGGTTCTAGAACTCATCCCATTCTACGACTGCATCAAAACACTGCATTCATTTCAAATGTTCATGCAAGCCATTATAAAGTTCTGTGAAATTGGCAAGGTGCACTGGTCTTGTGATCAAAAGGTTTCCATAATACATTCGCTATTTTGTTCCCTTGAGAAAATGGCACCATGCTGGAATAAATACAAAGCATGGTGTACCACCACAACTACCAAATCCAGGGTCCTGTTCATTAGGCACAAAATAACAAACAAAAGACTGAAAAAAGGCAGGGATTATCTGGACTCGTCCAATAAGAAACACTCTTGTTTTCCTTTGCTAAATATTATCGATGTGTGCACTAATGAACACAACCCAAAACATATCCACTAAGAAATGCTCATTTAAATGTTTTGGTTCCAAAACATGTTTTWAAAAAAAAAGTCATGCCCTAATGAACACAACCCGGAAAAGTGGAAATACTGCTTTGTACTAAAGACTTGTTCATACTCATGCTTCATGATGGCGAGTGGGGCCAGGGCGGGGTCGTGCTGGCGGAAAAGCAGCCTGCTGCAGATGTCCTTGTAGTCCTGGTTGCGCCTCTCATACTCCTCGATGTGGGCGGCCAGGTGGGAGTTGACCACACAGATGTCAGAGTTGTGGAAGCGGAAGCGGATGGCCACAGCACCTTTGTTTCCCTGAGAGAGGTGTTTGTAAAACATTTTACATTATGTGCCTTTATAGAACAAACCATATCCCTGCTGCGTCATGAAAAGTAGCACACGCAGTTTCAGAAAAAGCTTTGTTTATCTAGCAGTGGATACGATCACATGCAAATTCAAATTCAGCACGTGCAAGTTATTAACAAACACGGAATCAGATGGTCATTGTCAACAACATTGCAGATATCAGAGAATTGGATAGCTAGCAAGCCTGTGAGGCAAGGTAAACTATCACAAATAGAGCTAGATAAAGCCAGTAGAATAATCAACTGGTTGAACATAGCTATAGCCATCAGTCTTGTGTGTTTTCATGGTCATCGCTCACTGTTAAGTTTGTCAAGGTCCCGACTTAGCGTTAGCTATCCTGCTACAGAGCTTTTTGGTACCGGGATGTGAGCGCGTCACTCGAACGCGACGTCTGTATACAAAAAAATAGCTCTATGAACAATAGGGAATCTAATGTGTTTTCCAAACATACCTTGGTTCCAAGTCTGGTGTATTTGGTGCTACAAATGTGAGAAAAACTGGTTTTCTAAACCCTGGTTAAAGCTGAGTTTGTAGGTAGAAGGGGTTGTAGTGCAATATAACTCCTTATCCAACTGTAAAATGGAAGCTAAATGAAACTAGTGGACGCCAGCCAACCTCCTGCTCTAAACTTCCAAGACTGCTAAGCAATTGATTACAGCCCGCTTAGCGGCCAAGGATAAGTACTCCTACTATACCCTCACTGGACACACACACCACCTACCATTCTACCCATGATGCCGGTGCCCACGGTCTCTGCCTCCATCTCAGAGATGTGCTTGGCGTGCTCATTCCTCACATAGAACAGCAGCATGATGCCCACCAGACGAACCAGTTTCACCTGTAGGGATACACAGGGGTCATAGGTCACAGACAGGACAATACACTGGTCAAGTGATTAGCGATTAGCCTGATCCTAGATGTGTTTGTGCTGTTTATGAAACACCTATGGTTGTTGACGTAGCGTTAGCGGAAGGGGTAAACAATAAAGATCTGGTCAGGAGGACCGCAGTGAAGTGGCATACAGGACGATGCAATATTGTTCATGTCAACACTGCAGGAGCAAAAGTGAGAAATTGCTAACAGTATGATTGTTCCACATTCAATCCTGTCAAGGATATAAACCTAAGTAGGATATAACACAACATTATCATATTAATGTGAAACCAGCCATTTCACAGACTCTTGCCCTATGCTATGTCAATTACGAAGCGACCAAGTGTGCTAAATTCCCACCAGTGACAGAGGACTGACAAATTGCATGTCATCATACTGGGTGGTTGAGTGAGAAAATCTTTACGAGCCTTCAAAGAGGAAGAAGCAGTTTGGCTCGAGTCTGCAATTTATAAAAAGGGGAAATAGGCCTAGATAAAAAGAAGATTGGAGGAGAGAAAAGCTCATGTACGAGCTTTCACCAGGTTAACAAAACCACACTTTACAGTATAAAGGGAAGCAAATAAGTCATTACGACATCATAACACTTTGCTTTGGAAACATCTGTAGTACAGCGACACTCAATTGTACCAACTGTGACCACATGCATCCTTCCTCACTGACTTGAGATAATCACTGACATGCATGTGCTCGGACAAGTGAAAGCAAGTGTGCTGAAAGTGTGCACCCCACTTCTTTTACCAATCCAACCCTCTCACATCGGTGATTATTTTATTTTAAGGAAGGAAGGATGCGTTTTTTGGCGTATTCAAACAGGGCCTCAGTTATAAAGAACAAACATGCATGTAACCTTCCCCACAGTCCCATTAGGGTGATTTCTCCCCTTCTCTGCTGTCTGTTTCAGCCAATCAGTGTGCCCGAATGGACATTTGGACTCTGGCCCCTCCCACTCTAGCTCAGAGTGGTTATCATCTTCAGCTGATGAGGACGCAAAGTTTGGCTGGGGACCAAGTTTTCAGTGCGTTTTCGAGATGTGTTTGTGCGTGCATCCACAATGAAAATTGGGGCCTTCTACTGTTGTGGATGTTTAATGCATGCTACTGAAACCTTGCTAGTGTTGGTTATCTTGATACATATGTACATTTGTTCTGTCGCCAGCTGGTAGCATTGTTTACCTCATGCATGTCGTCTAATTACAGAACTGCCAGCCACTGTAACTATTGCACGTCTGCAGCTATTATCACAAGAATTAAGTGCATGTTTCAACTACTGCAAGAGAGTGTGTTATATTCAAGCTAAAGTAAGTTGTGGAAGATTCTAGAAAGCCTGGTGCACTCGAGCATGTGCACTTGATTTACAGCCTTGGCCCAGTAATTWTTWWTTTTTATTTTACTAGGCAAGTCAGTTAAGAACAAATTATTATTTACAATGACGGCCTATACCAGACTATGCTGGGCCAATTGTGCACCACCCTATGGGACTCCCAATCACGGCCGGTTGTGATACAGCCTGGATTTGAACCAGGGTGTCTGTAGTGATGCCTCAAGCACTGAGATGCAGTGCCTTAGACCGCTGCACCACTCTGGAGCCCCAAATTAAGCAAAGGTGCCTCCTAAAAATCAGATAAGATCTCTAGCTGGTTGGAGAGACATGGCCATAAATCCTGACTGTCAGCTAGCCTCATCAGTGATTAGCTCCTCTCTCCGCTGATATGGATCTACTGTGTTAGCATAGCATTACACACACATTAGCTATACTATGTACAGACCTGACTATATAGCCGCATTACCAGTTGTTCATTTTCTTTCTTTCATAGAACCACAAGATAATTTATGYGTGAAGAATACAACTTTGGATATGGACACATGTGCCTGGTTCTTCCTGGAACGCCTGTAGTGGGTCAGACTAAAGTGGAGTCAGCAATAAGTCACTAGCGGATGAGGGTATCTACAGCTAGACATTTTTACATTGGTATTAGGATACACAACCTTGTGGCAGTAGCAAGACTGGGCATGACAAGTGGCCAGTGGTTAACTGAAGGAGAGGGAGGTTCTTACTAAGGCGTACTTGGCGTCTGGATGCAGCCCCTCAGACACAGCCYTCATCCACTCGGTCTCCTTGGGCGTGTCGTTGAAGAAGAAGGCCTCCTTGCTCAGGTCCAGCTCCTGGAACCTGCAACACAGGGTCATGTTCAGTAGGAACGGAACAAAACGGGGGAGGTAATATCAAAAGGTAACCAATTAATAATTATTTTGGTTTTCCGTTGCTAGGCGTTTTGCGACAGCGTGCCCTGATAAACATGATCAAGGTGGTGAGTCCACTCTTCTCAACTGACTGTCTCTTCTACGGTTGAAAACATTGTGTTAAAGTTCCTAATTCGCAGATTACATAAATTTTTATTTTTATCATCTGCAACACCACAAGACTAGTCGTGCACACTGGGATGGAGACACGATTCATAGAGGTTTGGCTGAATTGGCTCTGTTGCTGCTGTAACAACTACGACTGTCTTCCCACTCAACACAATCTGACTTAACTCACCCTCTTGTAGTGTGGTCTCAGACAGTACAGTCAGTGTCTATGTGGGCTATGGATTTAGAGGGGAATTGATTTGTAATGCCTGGGTGGATGGGACTTACCCCACGCAGTACATGTCAGGGGGAGTGGATGTGGAGCCCAGCCAGGGACGGAGGCCTTCTTTGGGGGTTTGGCCGTTCACATTGTACGTGCCTAGGAAGAAACTGAGAGATAGAGAGGAGTGGTAAGTACAAAGTCAGAGAGTGGGAGCAAAGCCTAACATTGCCTAATATAGGCGTAACTGGTGAACTGTGAGGGTGTCTGGCAGACATGACCTTAGCAAGCCCCTTCAGATGGTGCAATGGGCAGCAAGAACCTTAACACTTCAGAGAGCTATGTGTGTGTCCACCACCAGAGGGCATTGTAGTATACATCACTTGTCATCATGACACTGTCCATGATCTGTACTTGTTATCGTGGCATCTGTACAAACCTCCTGCATCCTAATAATCTTTTCTTCCTCCTGAAGTGTGTACTTTCCCACTACTGCCCACAAATGTAAAAGCATTGGATTGGTGTAGACATGGGCTAGACGAAGTTTCCATAAACCAGTCACTTACTTTCAAGTTCGTAAAGGGAATTGTACAAGTGGGTGGAGAGATTGGGACAGAACCAAACGCTTGTTATCACCAAGACATTTGTAAAACCCTTTTGCTTAAAACCTGCATTAGAAATGAATTACTATGAGTTTGGATACTAGTAATTCGAGAGCAACCATTTCCATCAACATTACATGGAAATTGACAATTCTTTAATTCGTCAGTTATAGCTATGAGATGTTCTCACAACTCTACACTGACATCCTGTTTACCGCAAAATGTGTCAACCCCGTAGCTTGCGTTTTGAATGTCGTTCCTGATAATTGTGATGAGTCATCGATGTTGGTTTGCATAGAAGTTGGATAACTACAAATACAAAAACTGGGTGGTTCGAGCCTTGACTGCTGATTGGCTGACAGTCGTGATATCAGACCATATACCACAGGTATGACAAAATATTTATTTTTACTGATCTAATTACATGGGCAATCAGTTTTTAATAGCAATAAGGCACCTCAGGGGATTGTGATATATGGCCAATATACCACAGCGTTGCGGGTTGCGTCGTGACTAAGAACAGCCATTAGCCGTGGTATATTGGACATATACCACACCCCCTCCAGCCGTATTGCTTAAACATACCTTTTTTACACTATTGTGCCAACCCGGAGCAAATTGTGGTAGGTGGGATATTTAATTTAACAAGGTCCTTTCCAGCAACTGGATGTGTTACCAGGCGAGCGCAGTACCAGTCGGCTTGGCTTGTGAATAAAGTAATAGAGTAGCGGGCTAGTCACTGGTCCAGCAATGGCTGACACCTAACCGGCCCAGCAACATGAAAAGGATATAAGAATACATGTTACAGTGACTTTGATCGGGACAGAGGCAGGGGGGGTCACCTGAAATTCTCCAGGTAGGTGTAGATGTCCTCGTTCTTGAGCAGCTCACAGCGGACGAGGTTGTCGCGCAGGCCAAACTGCGGCATGGCTAGCATTGTAGCTTTGTTGGACGCTGTGTGGCTGGACTGGCGTACCAGGTCATCCCTGCCCTCGCGCTTCAGCTCATCCCAGCCCTCACGCTTCACTTTCCCTTGGCTGCGGGCCCACAAGACGGGACGTTTTTACTTGCAATGATTGTGCTACGTGGAGGTTTCAGCTACCTTAGTAGAATGCACTGATGGTAGGTCGCTCTAGATAAGAACGTCTGCTAAATGACAAAATGTGAATATAAAGATGGTCTGGGTGGGGGGACAGGAGTGACAGTAATGTAGTTGTACTCCTTTACTACTGTATAACATCTACTACACATCTCCTTTCAGACTAAAYCAACTAAAGGTATCACAAGAGTGTGTTTGCACTTGGCACCAAGTTCTTTCCTATGCAGAGCTACAATTAGGCTATCATTATTTCATGTCTAGGATGGTTTGTGTTGTGGGTGTTTTTTTTCCTTAAGTCATGATGTTCATTAGCCTGGACGGARGCTAATGTTGTGAGAGACATTATATAGTGATTTTGTAATAGGGTCAAGGGGGGCCTAATGTAGGCTACACATGCAGTATAGCTTCCAGCCGGGCTAATGAACAACATGGCTAATGAATAACCGCAACACAAACATTTCAATGTCCTCAATACAGGACAGGGGTTAGAGGACGAGAGGAGAAATGCAATATGGCACACTGGTCCTTATATCCTTCTTCAAGCGCCAACCATTTGCATACCACTGTCAGAGAGAGAGGAGAGTGGTGTTCAGTACTTACCTCACTGGGCCGGACTCCACTCTGGGGTGCTCCACTCCACTGTTCACCCTCTTGTTTCCTTCTACTGGGGATCTGCTTACTGCGTTCAATGAGTTCCCTGTTGAGTGAGTGAGGGAAAGACAAAGCAAGAAAGAGAGCGTGGGAGGGAGTTGAAAGAGCAGGAAATAAAAGAGAAAAGAGAACAAAAGAGAGTGAGCGAGCGAGAGAAAGGAAGAGAGACACAGGAGTTGTAAACCAAGTCATTCTAATCAGGAAAATACATTGCCATGTGCCAACACTAATCCTATAAAGGCCCCTGGAGCTAGCAATGCAAATGCTTCGCCGGTGAAGAATCAATCAGCTCATGCCTGAAATAGACCCCACACAGGTCAATAGTGAAGTTGATTTGGTCCTTGCCTACTCGGATGTATGGAAAATGGACTGAGGCTGTCTTCAAAAGCATTGCATTACATATAGCATTTTATTATATCCTATAGTGAAAAATATACACAAATATAAAAACGCAACATGTAAAGTGTTTATCCCATGTTTCATGAGCTGAAATAAAAGATCCCAGAAATGTTCCATACGCACAAAAAAGCTTATTTTCTCGCAAATGTTGTGTACAAACTTGTTTACATCCCTGTTAGTGAGGATTTCTCCTTTGCCAAGATAATCCATCCACCTGACAGGTTTGACACATCAAGAAGCTGATTAAACAGCATGATCATTACACAGGTGCACCTAATGCTGGGGACATTAAAAGACCACTTTAAAATGTACAGTTGTCACAACACCATGCCACAGATGTCTCAAGTTGAAGGTGCAATTGGCATGCTCACTGCAGGAATGTCCACCAGAGCATTGAATGTTAATTTCTCTACCATAAGCCGCCTCCAAATGTTGTTTACGAGTATTTGGAAGTACATCCAACCGGTCTTACAACCACGTGTAACCACACCAGCTCAGGACCTCCACATCCGGCTTCTTCACCTGCGGGATCTTCTGAGACCAGCCACCCAGACAGCTGATGAAACTGTAGGTTTGCACAACAAAATGATTTCTGCACAAACTGTCAGAAACCGTCTCAGTGAAGCTCATCTGCATGCTCGTCATCCTCACCGGGCTCTTGACCTGACTGCAGTTTGAGGTCGTAGCCGACTTCAGTGGGCAAATGCTCAGCTTCGATGGCCACTGGTACGCTGGAGAAGTGTGCACTTTACGGATGAATCGCGGTTTCAACTGTACAGGGCAGATGGCAGACAGATGGTATGGTGTTGTGTGGGTGAGCGGTTTGCTGATGTCAACGTTGTGAACAGAGTGAGATGGTATGGTGTTGTGTGGGTGAGCGGTTTGCTGATGTCAACGTTGTGAACAGCGTGCCCCATGGTGGCGGTGGGGTTATGGTATGGGGAGGCATAAGCTACGAAAAACAAACTGCGTTTTGTCAATGGCAATTTAAATGCACAGAAATACCATGACGAGATTCTGAGGCCCATTGTCGAGCCATTCATCCGCCACCATCACCTCATGTTTCAGCATGATAATGCACGGGCCCCATGTCGCAAGGATCTGTACACAATTCCTGGAAGCTGAAAATGTTCCAGCTCTTCCATGGCCTGTATACTCAGACATGTCACCGATTGAGCATGTGGAACACTCTGTACGACAGTGTGTTCCAGTTCCCGCCAACTTCGCACGGCCATTGAAAAGGAGTGGGAGAACATTCCACAGGCCACATTCAACTCTATGCAAAGGAGATGATGCACTGCATGAGGCAAATGTTTGTCACACCAGACACTGACTGTTTTTTTAAAGATATATGTGGCCAACATATATGCATATCTGTATTCCAAGGCATGTGAAATCCATAGATTAGGGCGTAATTCATTTATTCCAATTGACTGATTTCCTTACATGAACTATAACTCTGTAAAATCTTCAAAATTGTTGCATTTGCGCTTATATTTTTGTTCAGGCATAACCTKTATTTATCCAGGTTAATCTCACTGACATCAATTCTCTATTGCAAGATACCCTAGACAAGACATTGCATTTTAAGTTGTTTAAATCAATGGAAGAGTCAAAGCCTGAGTCTAACACAATTTGGCCACTGTCTGCCACTGCTTGGCAGAAGAAACTCTACGAACATGGCAAGTGTATTAGAGAGGAAATTGCTTTAGAGGGAGTATCGTTTTTTTTGTTTAACCACCAACCGTCTTATATAGCTGTATCTGATTGCGAGTTCATTGTTTATTGTATTCTGTTTTCGGGAATCAAYTCAATACAAGCTGCTGTGCAAGAAAATAGCCAACATGTTTTCATGCAACAGTACTAGGCATACAAGCTTTTGAGATTTCTTATCCAGTATGAGGACAAGATAGCAAAAACAGATCTGGTACCAGGGGTGTATTCACTAGGAACCAAACAGGAATGAAAATGGGGAGACCTAACTGAATTTATCCAATAGAAACTCTTGWTTATTGCTAAATGTTTTCCATTTGCTACGGTTTGGACTAATGATTACACCCAAGGCTAAGCACAAGATGTATTGAGTTCAGGAACCAATAGCTTCCTGCAATAGGATAGGACTTGGGCCAACCTCTCTTTAGAAAAACAGTTGGAAGTTAACATAGGCTAATACAACGTAAACATAGGCTCATCCTTTAGCAAAGCCTAATTCGAATCACATCACACACACACGTTCTTACCATCGCGGGGTAATTCCTTGCATACTATACACTCTCACAAGACCGTCAAGGTAAATGTTAGCTTTATCTATTGTTTATGGAAAGTGATTGCAAAACAATACCAGAGGAAGAACTCAAAGTTCTGTAGTGCAATGAAAATCGCTTATAAAATCAGAGGCTACAGCTACCTGAAAAAAAGTCTAATAGCTCACCACAGATACAATTCCTGATAAAGACTGCAGAAATATTGGAATATATTGTTTTAACGGCTAGCCAAGAGTGAGAGGGTGAAGTATAGGCTATTGAATGCTGTCTTTAGGCATACTGGTGTCCAAAATAGGGGTATTAGAGAACCAGTATGCTGTTTTGAGTAAACAAAATGGCAGTATCAATTACAGTGTAGTGGGGCTGCGGCACAAATTTCCATTTGTAGTGTGTGCGAGCGTGCTATTGGAACACAGGAAATGGAAACAAACTACGCCCTGTGAGATCAGATGGAAACTCCCAGAGAGCTGTGAGAGACCAATGTGGAGGAGTAAGCCCCAACACACAAGATCCCTAGTTCCCAACTCACTAGACAGCTTCCCAGTCCCCAAGCCAGGCTCATGTTGAAAGTCAACATCTARACTTAGGACTACATTGGATCTCAGCTATTTCCGAAGGATGACTTACTGCATTTCACCCGAGTCCTAAATAATATACCACAAGATCCCAACTCCCAAGGGAGCTTCCCAGTCCCTGACCTAACCTAATATTGAAAGTAAACATCTAGCCCTRCATTGGCTTTCATTTGGCCTATTTAAGAAGAACGATTCACTGCATTTTACCCTCCTCCTGTCCACAGAGAAGGGAAGATGAGCAAGCCTATAAAGTGTCATATTAGCAGGATTTATGGTAATCCGCTRCATGTTTTATATTCCTCTGTGGTCATTGTAAGGCTCTTTAAACCTGTTAAATGCTACACCAACAAACAATCCACTGTAATGGCAAAATTACAGTGCATGATCAAACCCTATGAGAATTGAATGGATAGCTTTCAGACTTCTGCATACATATACCACACATGAATTATGATACAAAAAATGTCAGTGGAGAGACCAATCCAACGGTTGGAACTATTGATAGCACGCCTCCACTATTCATTCTATACAGCAAGCTCCACTTTCACCCTTCAGTCTTGCGATCATCACTAATTGCAGTCTAAAAATAGAAACGTGAAAAGTGTGAGTCAACCACTCAGCTGTAGCATACTACAGTGTAGGTGCACAAAAGTCGGTGCTCATCACAAAGTTCAGCATTGCATATAATAACCCTTTGTACCTAGGAATAATAAAGTGGGCAGAGACATATAATGTTCTTATCTGCAGTCTACTAGTATGGACACTTTCCAAGATACAAAAATAAAGAGAACCCAAGACAATCACAAACTACAGTGTCCATCCATTTCCAATGGAAAATGCCAAGTGGCTACTAATTGCCCGTCTAGCTTTACACGTTCAGTTGACAGATACTGAGATAGTCAAGACAGTGAAAATCCCAAAGCTGCTGAACGTCAGGTTTGCATGGTGCATTACCAAACCCAAATCAGGACACAATGACAGATGAACTGTCGCAAACCTACAGCATATGGCCTAGTTTATCTAGCTTACAAATATAGWTGGCGAACCTTTACAAACCATAATATTGACATGCTAATTATTTAGCTAGCGCGCTCGTTCCAAACCACAGCTCTGCTCAAAACATGCACATAGAGAAAGCCACTTAGCTAGCTAGAGTATATAGTTACTTCAACTAATACGCTGGCTAGCTACATATCATTTTGTCAACGTTTTAACTTGAACCAAGGAAGGACAAGTAGCGTTAATCTGTGCATATTTAGCTGGAAGCAGAAAGTAGAGCTAACGTTAGCAACAAAAGCTAACAGAAGTTAGCTTCTTAGCTAAACTGGCTAACATGAAAAATGCACTGCTGCATAAAAAAAAGTTACTTACGTTTCAGACTGCGGTAGCAAATATACCATCTAAATACAACAGTAAATAATAAACATGTCCCCATACCAGTGTCTTTAATCACGCTAGACATCTCCAAGTAGGGCTTCCACGCATTATGTGCAGTGCAATGTCCAAGGACCTGTTCGTGCAAGGAATGTTGAGAATACATTTTTTTCACGCGCACTCGCGCAAGTGAAGACGTGCCACAGACCAAACTAATCAACCATGAAAACATTGGACGGTCTCTGGTAAGAGGCAAATGAAAAAAAGCTTTAGTACAAAAGTTTACACAACTATAAAGCGTTTATTTCGGCCAAATACAGTCTTACAATTATTTCCATGTCAACCAATTTTTWAACTAATGTGAAATGATATGCATTCAACATGCATAAAAAAAATAGCATATGGGTAGGCCTTGCATGAAATAATGAAAATTATGTTTCAGTGGCAGGAGAAAATCTAACGATACAACAACAACAACAACAACAACAACAAAATCAACATTGCAAATAGCATGTAGATGTACAGGTTTGGGCACTTGGCTTATCAATGGGAGTGCCAGAGCAAATAGCTTCCTTTGACATTGGCTGACACTGACAGGCACAGTGCGATAGCTTTCTCACAGTGTGAAGATAGATTCATTGTGAAATAATTTTTCTAGACTTAAAGCCAACATGGAAGATAATGTTGTCACTCTCCCCAAAGTTTAACAAGACCAACTAACATCAACAAGAGACATGTCACACAACCATAAGAAATGACATAGCTTTGTGATGTCACTTTGGAGGGCGCCTCCTAGGCTTTGGATCAGATACAGTTATCATGATCCAAGAATCATGGTTAATTATCAATCGTGTGCTTTCTTAGTGTAGGCCTGTAATTTCATTCAGCTGTCAGCAACACGAATTTGCTAGATATTACGACACAAAGGGCTCTGTGTGATAAGGTTAGAAGTTCATGGATGGTACTGACTGAGAGGGACACAAAGAGGGCTGTTGGCTTACCTGTTTTCTTATGCTGGCTGATCTTGGTGTGTGTCGTYCCCAAGGGTGCAAGGGTCTGTTTGACGCCACCTTGGCCTTTGGAGGCTTTGCGGTACTTGTGGAGCCACTCAAACTTCGGTGCTTCCTTGGGAGACTTGCAAACATCTGAAGGAGGAAAAAGGGAAGCATGAAAAAGGCACTTACACTAATCCCAAAATATGCCATTTCAATTGTAGGCTATAAACATACTTTGCTATTCAAATGGTTTATATTTGTTGCTCCAATGCTCCATAGAAGTGGAGAAGCTGGAGGCGCATTAATGATAAGGAAACAATTCCAAGAGATCCTCAGCAGCGATTCACAGAACACACAATGAGGATAATTATCAATAATACAGTAAACTGAAAATGACCCACAGCATTTGTTTTCATTCAAATAGGTACTCAAAAGTAGAAAGTGATTCAGGGGCAGGTTACTTCACATTCTCACGAGCTGGTTGCCTTACAATTGTTTGTTGACTAAAAACTTTTGTTACTGTGTGGTTGAAAAAGTTATTCAGTTATGTTCCCGCTTTCATGTGGTTCACACACACAAACACACAGACACTTCCTCTTACACGTACATTTGAGCTACCTTGAGAATATTACCGCACCAAAATCACTCACTCTGCTATTTTACTTTCAATAAGACAACACACTTGTACAAAGATGTCACTTTTMTGCTTACCTTGCGAGTTTCTCACATTCTTCCTGTTCACAATAATAGCTGCCAGGTTACCAAAACTTTCCATCACTATTTCCTCTCACAGAATAAAAGTGAGTGTGGCCCTTTTTAAAAAAGAACTTTAGTCCTCCATCTTAAATTTAAGTAGTGAGCTAATGCCAAAAATGACACATACATAGCAAAGTAGACTGTCTCTCAACAAATCCAGTGGCTCATCCCATTGAGATGAACAGGAAAAAAAACATGTTAAAAGCCAAAAGCAAATATATAAGTCAAATGGAAGGAAATATTAAATAGCAACAGACATATACTACCCAGGAAGAGCACACAGCACTAAAACTCTGAGCCTCCCCAGTCTCTTTTCCTTCTTTCACTTGCTCTCTTTCTCTGATGCCATCTCTCTCTCTCTCTCTCTCTCTCTCTCTCTCTCTCAACTATGCATCACATTTGGCTGTTGTCTTATAGGTGAAGTGACAACTGGTTCCCCTCTTTTTAGAGTTTTGTGTAACTTGTGGTGTGTCTTTCCCCATCTATTGCATCACTTGTGATTTTATCAACTTGAATTAAGGCTATTGTTGTCAAGTGAACATTTTCTGAACCATCTGCCATTTTTTGGAGTAGCAACAAGTACATACAGAACACAATATACTTATGGTAAAAGAATATGTGATTGTCAGGGTTGGGTATGTTCCTTTCTAAATGTAATCGGTTACAGTAACTAGTTACCTGTCCAAAATTGTAATCAGTAACATAACTTTTGGATTACCCAAACTCAGTAACGTAATCTGATTACATTCCATTACTTTTGGATTACTTTCCCCTTAAGAGGCATTAGAAGAAGACAAAAATGTTTGTTACCAATTGAACGACATCTATTGCAGGATAAATCAATGTTAAAGTTTACATAGCTGGCCATCTATGGATTTTACTTTATGGGTTGGTTAATTAGGCTTCTTCTAACCCATTGCTTTCTACTACATATAATAATACGATTAAATTATATCTTTACATTAAAGACCAACATTTTTTAGAATTCCAGTGATTCCAATAAATGTTATACCCCTTGATCTTCAAGAATAGGACTTGGAAATATGGAAGTATAGATTAGCCAARTTATTTTTCTGTTGATTATGATTTTGTTGTCATGGAGGACTGATTGGGCTCACTGAGTCAAATGCCATATGCTACATTTGCTATAGGCCTATTGTTTACCTGGATATTATTTTTATATTTAACCAGGCAAGTCAGTTAAGAACAATTCTTATTTACAATGATGGCCTACCCCGGCCAAACCCAGACGACACTGGGCCAGTTGTGCACCGCCCTATGGGACTCCCAATCACGGCCGGATGTGATGCAGCCTGGATTCGAACTGCAATGACACCTCTTGCACTGAGACGCCGTGCAACGCGGGAGCCCTACTAGTAGTTCATGACATGAAATGAACTTACTGGCAAAAAAAATACGTGTTTTATGTGATACGGTATCTACCGAATGACTAAAATTGAGATTAAAATTCTAATCCATTATTTTAGGGCAGTTCACTTGCAACTGCACTGAAATTATCATATATTAAATGGCATATATTAAATGATATGTCATACAGAAATGAGGACACATCTCAAATTACTGGCCAGATTTGATTATTGCAACATCAACAAGTAAACCAGGGTCGTGTTCACTAGGCCCCCACCGGAAGAAAACAGACTTAAACAGTGAGGAACTACCTGTGCTTGTCCAATAAGCAGATTTGAGTTTTTTTCAATTCAAAACATTTTGTAATGGTGTGCATGACCCTTTACTTGGTTATGTCCCAATAATTTATCCTTCCTTCTAAAGTGTGCACTTGTTCACTTCCCCTCACTGATTTGAAAGGAAATGACTGGTTTAAGAAATATGTTGGAAACCCCCTCTTGCCCATGCCTCCACTGATCCAATGCTTATAGATTTGTGGTAAGTAGTGACCAGGTGTATACTTCAGGAGAAATCATTTGGATGCAACGCTTGTGATACATTTATGGAGAAGTAAGTCATGTCTTACCACTCCAGGCTCTGTTGACCTCACTGAGGAAAAGGCGAGAGTGGGAGCCAAAGGGAAGCCTCACCTCCAGCTCCCCATCTTGGAAGTTCAGCCTCACTCTAGTGTCTGCACCTATATAAATATCATGTAATATACATTTAATAACTTGGCCCTATGAACATACCAGGGGCAAATTGACCCAGGGAAAAAAAGAAAACTCACCCACAAAAGAAAGTTCATCTGCCGAGGACACTGAGGAAAGAATAACATGTTATTACAATGCATTATGAGGCCCATGCCTTCACCTCCATTGTGCATRTTATAATAATCAAGTTAAAACCAATGCATTAACTTTTGCATACTTTCCACAACCGCAAAGTCATTAGAGATGGGGAAAATGTCCTCCAATGTGACATCTTCACCAGTTATCGCCATTCTTCTATGGGTAAAAACAAACAGCCTATAGGAAACAAAGGTGGAACATTACTATGGGCAGGTGTAATGCATTTCTCAGAGCATTTATATTTCATAAGTCTGGTGGAATAGCATAAATTTCAACTCACGCATGTTCCTTGGTGCGCTCCACCAAACCCAATAGTCTGCTTTCAGTGACATTGTCCACCAAGACAAGACATTGAACAGCATGTTTACAACAATCTGGTTAAGGGAATTGCATAGATTTTTGCACAATGTCACATTTGAAAATAGGCCTACACAAGTGTTGATATCAAAATGAAAAGTTTTTTTTTTTATATTGGGAAAAACATTATGCAGCAATTACCTTCAAAGAGCAGAGGCCTAGTCATTGCTATAAAACAAATCTAATGTCTGGAAAGTATGAAGGTCTAGAGTAGGCTACAGTTAAGGATTCGGCCCATGTGACAAATACAATTGAATTTGATTAGCTTGTATAAGATTGCCACCCAGTGGAGGACCTATCATATTGTACACAAAAAGCTCAAACTTTTCTGTTTCCATCTACTTAGCCCGGGACCTGTGTCTYATTGGCCATGGCTCCAGCGGTCCTGCTCTCACTTGGGGCCAAAGCCAGGCCACTGGTACTTTTCAGTTGTCATTTACATAACACTGGCTAACTGTGAACTTTAACACCTTCTTATGCAGAGGTTGTTGATTCTGCTCTTCACAAATCCCCAGTCAGCCCTAGCTATTGAAACACAATGTCCATAGTGTAACATAAGGGCGTATACTAGTGTAACACTTGTGTTACAATCGAAAAGCAGCACCAATGTCCTAATTAARCAATTTGCAATTCTTCTTCTTTACACYCAAAGCCTATTAAATCCAAACAATTGTACTATTGAATGAAATATACAAAATTTCACCCCATTCAGATACACACACGTATAGCCTATTAGGCCTTGACAAACAAACTCCACGRCCTCGCCTTGGGTGAACTGCCGGTAGGCTACGTCGGAATGAAACATTGTCTTCTTCTTCCAAAGGAAGTCAAACATCAGCCTTTAGATAACGCACTCATAACATCGGAGTGATACAAAAAACATTTAGTGCGCACTATAAAGGATACTATGACGCAATTTTCGCCTTGTGGCAAAATCTCTTGAATTGCGAAGGATTGATCCATTACTTAAATCCGTTACTTTCGTGCAAACTCTCTCCCACAAAATACAGATTGAAGCGAGAATAGACACAGACCAATCGTTTCTCTTACAAAGTTGGGCTAGACCACCTTCTTATCGAGAACACAAAACAACAAATCCGACCAAAGTTTTGCTTTCACAGTGCGTAAAAGTGTATTGCCGTGTTCCGACATGATTCCGTATTCTTCTAGATGTCCTTATTCCTTTTYCCAAGATGTTTGTGGACCTGCCACGCAGAGATTTCAGCAGCTAAAACTGACGTCATGTTTTGGCTGTCGTTTGAGGAAATATTAATCGGATTACTCACTGTTTAATCTGACAGATGCAGGTGTAATACTAAATTGTAGATGTGCTATCTACTTCACACACACCGGGGTTGGATAGGTTACTTTCTACATGTAGTCTATTAAGTTACCTACTAGATACTTGTCCAAAATTGCAATCAGTAATATCATTTTTGTATTACCCAAATTCACTAATGTAATTTTATTACTTTCAGTTWCTGTTGGATTACTTTCATTTAAGAGGCATTAGAAGAAGACAAAAAGGGTGGTCATTTGGTGTGTTATCATAGTAGTGGTCTCTGACTTGTGGTCAGATTGGCTAAAGTGGAACAAACTCAAACTTGCACCTTTCTTCAATCCTAAATGTAATGTCATTGAGAAAACATGAAGGTGTTATAATGTATTTGTATGCAAACATCGTTTCTGAATTTAAAAGTACTAATCATCTAGTTTTTCAAAAGTATCTCTAATACGATTACAATATTTGTTGGTGTTAATGTAATTGATTGCAGGTTAAAAAACAACAACATCAGATTACATGTAACTGGATAACATGAAATTAGTTACTCCCATATCCTGATACACACACACATATCAAACCCTTGTTCATCAGACAAAATAAAGATACATTATTATATCATTTGGACAATATTGTGTAGCCATGCCTAGCCAAACATCGTTTTTGTAGTTTAATAGGAAAAAACATGGACTTTTTTATTAAGCTAATCCTGCATTGGATTGAAGTGTTGTAGATGGCATTTCTCAGGAAGAAAATTAAGGAAAAAAATGTCACAATAATGTATTATGAATGTCTTGTTGTACTGTGGCCCAGCTCTATTCTGGTGCCTATTTTGTGTTCTATTAATGTGCCTCATGGCCCCATGAGAGCCAATTGGACATTCATTCCTGGCTCTCTTCCTGGCAGGCCAGTCCTCTGCGTCACACCCCAGGCAGTGGCACCTCTTCCTATTGTTGGACTGAGACTCAACTCTCAGTCTCTTGTAGGAATGCAGAGATCTGGAGAGTCAAAGCCCATCTGAAGTCCTGGGCTGAGGATCAAGAGGGACAAAGTGTTAGATGATGAAAAGGAAGAAAACAAAGCAGTATACAAATGTAAGGATCTGTAAAAGTACTATAAGTGAATGGACAGTATGTGGCCTATTGTGTGCATATATGATTTTATTTTTCATTTGCAGAGTCTTATAATGCAGAGTCTTATAAGCATATGTGGGCTGGGCATCCTGAAGATGCAAGACACTATAATAATAAATGAAATCATACTACACTACTAAGAGCCCTTATTGTGTTCCAGAGGTGCCATAGGTCCTCCTTAGTGAATGCAGAGCAKACGTACATCTGAGATCCACATATTTCATAGTTCCTCCTAAGTAATATTTTAATTTAATTCAACTAGGCAAGTCAGTTAAGAACAAATTCTTATTTACAATGACAGCCTAGGAACAGTGGGTTAACTGCCTTGTTCAGGGGCAGAACGACAGATTTTTACCTTGTCAGCTCAGGGATTCGATCTAACAACCTTTTGGTTACTGGCCCAATGCTCTAACCACTAGGCTACCTGTAATAGTAGAGCATACATTTGAGATGGCAGTCTCAGAATGCTTGCTGTGAGTGGAGCCAGAGTATCGGGAAATGTCCTGGGAGTCTAGGACGGAGCTGGTGGTTGTTGTAATGTACATAACCTCTTCATCGTCAACATGAGTTGCAGAGTGGCGAGGAATGTCCTGGGACTCCAGGAAGAACCTGGTGGTTGTTCACATGTTACATTCTATTTAACTAGTACAACACATCATCCTCAGGAGTTAAAAAGCAACGGGGACTGTCCTGGGGAGTCCAAGCCCTCTGGTTAAGAGTCTCCCTGGGGCTGTTGGGCTGCTCAGGGCTCCCTGCTCTGCTGGAGTCAGGAGTCCAGACACAGGGTGGCTCTGTGGATCAACAAGGACAACGTGACAGATGGTAAAGAGAATGGAACAATACTCAAACAAACCAATCCAATGCAAAATCAAGCAAATTAGACAAATTAGGCAAACTAGCACACGAGACAGAGGTAGAACTAATAACTGACAGGTAGCCAGGGTTGTCATAGTGATCATAACCAGACTGGAACGATTGTCTCCAGGCGTTCAAATGAAGCAAGACCCAATCTGTAGATCAAGAGGGGGAAAAAATTGCTCGTAAAGAGAGTGGATCAAGCAATTTACCAGAAAAATGAATTTACCAGAAAAATGAATTTACCAGAAAAATGAATTTACCAATAATCAAAGTTTAGCAGACTAAGCAGCATAGTAGAGTAAGATCTTACCCGAGAGGTGGTTTCAGCTACTTTGGAGCTCCTCGTTCCTGTTAAGGGAGTAGACATCAGTGGTCTCAGACCAACAGGACTGGGTCAACCCAGAGTGGTGAGGACGTTCCTGGGGAGTCAAAGCCCTCTGGTCAGGAGACTCCCCAGGTCTCCAGAAGCAGGGTAGGTATGTGGATCAACAGGGACAAAGTGTCAGATGGTAAAGAGAGTGGAATAAACACACTGAAAGAAACCAATTGTTACGTTCCCCAGTTTCTGTGTTGTGGTTTTGTTTGGATGTGTGTGTTTCAGGATGGCTTCCGGAAATTCTAAGCAGCTGATTGGTCAGCCCCATCGATGATTGAAGATCTGACCCCACCCTCTCATCAGGAGATACAGCTGTCTTCAATTATCGACTCCTTCTGAAGATATATAAGCCAGTGTTCCTTTTTTAGGAGAGAGAGCTGATGGTGATGTCCTGTGTTGGTTGTTGCTTAGAGGCAGAGGCACGTTTTTGTTAAGTATTTTGTTGCCGCTGCTTCTTAGGTATGTGTATCCCCATAGGATGCAGTGTTTTTGATTATTGAAATTGTTTACTTATGTTTGTATGCGGTTTCATTTGTTCCCAGGGGGGAAGGGGAAGGCACCTTGGGAGTGCTTAGGCAAGAGACCTGCGGGCATAAATATACCCGAGTATGTACTTTGTCTATGCACACTAGGTAAGACCTGGCCGGACCATCCCCTGTATTTTGGTTTGTGCGCCAGGTGGTGCTAGTTAGGTAAGTTGTGGGTAGGTAAAGTAGGAGAGGGGGCTCTTTAACTTGTACTTTCTTTGCTTTGGTTCCGTCCAGCCCCTTTTCCCAAAATTACCGTGTGACGGAATAAATTCCCTGTAAACGGTAAATTCTCTGCCTTTGTCATCCTTACCCGCACCTACAATTCCATTCATCYTTCACTCCACGGGGAGTTGAGTTGTAGCAGGGTGTTGCGTTCCCTCTTCCTAGAGGTGTGCGTAACACCAATGCAATACCAAATTCAGCAAATTAGATCAACTACCACACTAGACATAGATGGAACTCATAGCTGTTAGGTAGTCAATGTCTTTGGACTGAGAGAACTGGTCTCCATTGGATAAGCTGTTCTGAGACATGTCCAGGAAGGAGGTTGGCCCATCACTCTCCCAAGCAGATGACCACATAATTGACATCCTCATCAACAATTGATTATGCAACAAACTCAACCAAATCTTCAGGGGTACTCATAATATAATGTCATGAATCAAAATAAAATGGAGCAACCTACCAGGAAAAAATAATTTACCAATATTCAAAGTTTAGCAAAGATCTCTATGGTAGAGGTGTTTGTTTTTTTAGATTTTTCTTAGCTTTTACCTGAGAAGTGGTTCACAAAGTTGGTTGAATGGATCACATCATTGTCATCCTCATCAACACCAGGGTTGGAGGGAATGGAGTCATCTATGAACTTAACAAGATCTCCAGGGGTCCTATTGGGACCCAAGCCTGGTGTTGAAAAGGATGGGTGATCGTTTGCATCCATAGTCACGCATCTGCACTGTATGAGCAAGATGTCTGTTCTGAATTCATTGTGTTAAATTGTGTCTTTTGGTGATGTTTGAATTGGACATGACATTTATGCTGGTAAGATGATGCAACCTTTACAATTGTAATGCTATTTCAACAATATTGCTTTAGCCATAGACTATACCAATAGTGTTATATATCTATGGTTTTAGCCACAGCTACAAAAAAAAAAATTCTATGTGGTCTTAACAGCCATCTCCATGGTAATCAAATTCTRATGCATGGTGCATAGAGGCACGGAATACAATGTTTTGTCATTGAAATGTTTTACTTTAATCTATGTATGAATTCTGAATGGCCGATACTTTATAAGGTACAATTACTAAATAAGAGCAAGTCTACAAGGACCTGGCCTGTTCTCTTGTAGATAATCGGTTGTTTCTTTTGATATATAAGTCTAGTTGATTCAAATGCAGTTACATCAATCTCTTAACAGGGGAGCTCTGCCGACAATTTCAAAGAAAATAATAATCTTTTGTTTTGGTCAAACATTTATTTAATTCATATGACTTTAAMAGCAGTTGTTACAGTTTGTACACTATACACAATGTAGAAAGTATCCAACATGACACATTTCTTTTAGTAACTTTTCTCCAAATATTAGATATGACCTAGGTGTTGAATGCCAACTTTCCATGAAACTACTGCAAAAATAT
Organism: Salvelinus sp. IW2-2015; assembly: GCF_002910315.2. Taxonomy (NCBI): domain Eukaryota; kingdom Metazoa; phylum Chordata; class Actinopteri; order Salmoniformes; family Salmonidae; genus Salvelinus; species Salvelinus sp. IW2-2015. The sequence goes on along the minus strand of NC_036874.1, from coordinate 16,269,759 downwards.
ACGCTTAGACATTTTGATAACCCAATTTTATAACCCATTTTTATGAATCAATTATTACATTGTTATGATGGTAAATTCTGAATACAGCTAAATAAAAGGCGTAAAACACATATTACAGTTGTACAGTGTATGACTACATTCACAGATATGAATTACACCTCTGTGTCAGCACAAATATTTCAAAAACCTTCTATAGCCCAATATATATGTTTTAAAAAGTGCATAAATTGTCAATYTGTCCTTCACAATATGCTAGCGAGGACTAGGTAATAACTGAGTTACTATGCAATATCTGTAAAGAACAGATGTTTGCTTTTGTATTGGAGAAAGTCTTTAGCCTGAGTGCCAGTCTGTTTGTGCTATAATGCCAACTCCTTGTCCTGGGCATGTTTGGTTTGTCAATGAGCAATTGAGTTAGCAAGAGCACAACCAGATCTGAGACCAGGCTAGAAGGTCTTTGCAAGTGAAAAATCAAAGAAAACATGCAAGTCGTCATGCAAACTACTGGTGAAAGAAAATGTGCCTAAAAAAAAGAGGATATTTATGAAAATGTCATAATTGTAAATGTCATCTTACAGAAATCTCAATAAGTAAGAAAAAGCWGATAATTAATTACCGTACCATACATTAGGTCAGTCATCTATGATCGTAAATAGCTATCATCCTCTGTGTATTATGTTTAACGCAGTATTGATTTATAAATGGGTATGATGGTATGGTTGAATAGCTTTCTGTAGCCATATTAATTGTCATATTCTTCAATAAATCCCTTTAAACCCATTTGGTTTGGACTCACATAGGGGAATCATTATCACTTATTAAATCATCTAAATCTCTCAAAAGCACATATGAGCCCTCACATACAGTATCTCAATACATCTTATATACAAACAAACAAACAAACAAAAACAGAGTAGGCTAGACCTACAACCAGTATAGTATTCATGTGGAATGGAAACCAGGTTTCGCTGTGCTAACTACTACCGCTACTGTTTAAATTCAAGCAATGGCTCAGTGGGTCGACACATCAGGGTTGTTCATTAAGTCACACAACAGGCAATGTTTTAAACCATTTTGCAACGGACAAGTCAAGGTATTTCCTCCCTCTTTCAATACATTTTCTTCCGCTTGGTACCCACTGAACACCACCCAGTTTAAACCAGAGAACCAATGCTGAGCAGACAAACCAGCAGAGCAGCAGTGATCAATGCTAAAGGGAAGTGAGGACCTCTAGTGGCAGAAGAAGGAACGTTCAGAGTACCATCCAGCTTGAGGCAGGATGTTATGGAGGTGTTGCAGCACTCTTGGTGGCATGTACCTGTTGTGGCYGTACACCAGGTGTTTTTTGTGCAGTCGGCATTGCAGCCTCCCATCCAGATCGTTGTTGAACCAGTTGTGATCTTTTTCAACTGAAGAGAGAAACGTGGATTGAGAATGCATGGAGTTAGATGAGTTTAAGGATGTACGAGATTGGCGAAAGGAAATTCTCTCTTGTTTGAGTGATATTATTGAGATGATAACAGATAATCGTTCTTGTCGTGGCCAAATGTATTTTCCTTCTTTCGTTATAAAATACTTAAAGTGTACATTTGTATCCTACAGCATTTACAGTTCAATGAAGCATGTCTAGTTTGTCTACTATGGGTATAGAATGATGAATAGGGTAGAGTGGGGGTGCACTATTAAGCCTACCTCACAGTAGGGCTGGTTGAGGGGACAAGGCATTAGGTCTTTGTTCATCCAAGTCTTGTAACAGTTCTGCTCTATGCACTGAAACATCTGGCACTTCTTAAGTTTCTGTAAATAGATGGATGATGTTAACAAAGGCTGGTAAATTCACAGACATTGAGTCCTTTGCACACACACACACACACACCACCACACAACACACACACACACACACACACACACACACACACACACACACACACACACACACACACACACACACACACACACAGTCCCAGATTGCACCTTCATGTCAGTCCAGATTGCACCTTCAATGTGTATAGAAATGTACCTCAATATTGGGAAATGTACTGTAGTAGGCCTACATCAACCTGAGAACTTCAAGTTGCCCCGCCCAGAAGCTAGTTCTTACATTGGTTGGTATAGCAGTTGTAGTGGTGGCTGCTGCTGTTGTTGTGGTGGTGGTGGTCATCATCACTGTAGTCACTGGAGGAACAATTCAATTTTTTTTTTTTTAGATGACTCATGTCTCAATACTGTATATAGTACATTGTACTTTCATGCTCATATAAATGCAGTTCAGATTTATTCAAAGTAAATAGCATGTTTTACAAATTAATGGAATAGTGATAAGATACTATGCATTGTACTTGCACCCCAGTATTTCTACCTGCACATTCATCTTCTGCACATCAATCACTCCAGTGTTWAATTGGTATATTGTAATTACTTCGCCACCATGGCCTATTTATTGCCTTACCTCCCTTACCTCATTTGCACACACGGTATATAGACTTTTTCTACTGTATTATTGACTGTATGTTTGTTTATTCCATGTGTAACTGWTGTTATATGTGTCGAACTGCTTTGCTTTATTCTTGGCCAGGTCGCAGTTGTAAATGAGAACTTGTTCTCAACCTGCCTTCCTGGTTAAATAAAGGTGAAATAAAAAAAGTTAAAAATAAAAAATAATTGTCAGAAAACTAATAGTTCAACAGACATAGCTCAGCCCCATACAGTAACAGTCTCCCAATTGATGTGGTGGTGATACATGTAAGCATGAATCTCTCACAGTAAAAGACAGGGTTTTTACAGGCTCACCAACTCCAACCCTAAGGACACCATAGTACGGTTGGACTGACTTTACTGAGTCTTGCACACAGTTTACAAGGAAACTGAAGAAATGCAGAATAGCATAGAAAATAGTCATTATACAGGGCACTTAGGTATCAAATCTAGGACATTTGATTTTTTTAATGAGTGGGCTAGTCCCACTCCTTAGGTATTTTTTGTGTTTATTAGACAGGATGGATAGAGGAAAGTAAGGACTTCCACCGAAGTCGGTCCCTCTCCTTGTTCGGGCGACGTTCGGTGTCACCGGTCTTCTAGCCATCGCCGATCCACTTTTCATTTTCCATTTGTTTTGTCTTGTCTTCCCACACACCTGGTTTCAATCCCATCAATTACATGTTGTGTATTTAACCCTCTGTTCCCCACATGTCCTTGTCCGGTATTGTTTTTTGTAAGTGCTTGTGCACGTTATATCTGGGGTTTTGTCCCATTATGATTATTGTGTTTTGTTCACTGTGATTTTTATCATTAAACTGCGCCGTTGGAACACAGTCTTTGCTCTCCTGCGCCTGACTTCTCTACCGCCAGTACGCACGCCTCACAGGAGGAGAGATGGTGCTTGAGCAGTGGGATGGATTTGAACCCATGCTTTCAGAGGTACACAGTGCATGTGATCCAGAGGCAGCGGTTTAAACCAGTGGACCACTGCAGGCCACAGGACATTGATTTTCTTTATTGTATAAAAAAATGATTGGAAAAGAAAAAAGGTTTACCTGTTGTAGTGTTTGCGCGAACCATGGAGGCCAGGGTAGAGCTAAGACAGCCAGTGGAGTTGCAGCATCCCATGGTACAGTTGGTCTGAGTGTTATTGACACAGGCATTCCTGCAGGAGGAACTGCAGCCACCGGTGTAAGTCATGTCTTCCTGTCTCTTCAGCTGAGAAGGCATCACACACATTTTGTTAGCACACTCTTAAAAACAAATACACTTACATTTTTTGTTATTGTTAAACAAGGGAATAAAAGATGAAGTTAGAACAACATTCCGGTATAGTTTTATCAAATGCAACTTACAAAACAAAAATAAATGGTGTGAACATTTTAGTAGTAGGGCCAGGAAGATTATATCTAAAATAGGTGTGACACGAATTAATGACAGCAGATGCAACATGAACTATAGCATGCAAAAAAATATATAGTTGTGTAAGACATTTTAAGTACATTTGTATTATTCAAATTCTAAAATTCTGCAATTCACACGTAGCTATACTGTACTTCACAGAAGGTGATATTAGCGTTGCATGAAACAGAAGTCCTATTCATGTACACATCGTAGCAGTCTGAGTAGTTACAGGAGAACTGGCGACAGGATATCTATGAGAGAGAGCGAGAGAAAGAGAGAGAGAGACGATCAGATCACCGCATCTATCTATGCTTTCTCTAAACAATCAAACAGCAATATCGGTCCGACTTTGAATGAAGTACAACTTAGAAAGTCTATATAGCATACATAAAGTCTGCACTACACAGATCAACTATACTTGTATGTCATACTCTATAATAAAGGGTGCATAAAGGCTGCCATGACCAATGTCACATTTTTGCTAAACTTGACATAATTGGCTAATTCCCCCAAAAACGGTGCTTTATAAAGGGCGACATCGTGCTAATTGATGTGAAATTGCTTGTCTTGAGGAAAGCTCCCAGATAAGGCATTAAAATGGATGGAAAGAGGATTACATGTATCATGAAATAATCTCTCCCACCAAGTTACTTCATTCCTCAGTGCCAACATGCACTGACACAAACACCCACCCAGTCATCATCCCCTCAACCCCCTCACCCACACAATGTGGTGATGTACACTCAGTGGTTGAAGTAGACTGGGAAAAAAACGGTCTGTATACACTTAGAGTTTTTCCCCCCAATCAATTTGGCACATTTTTCAGATGTAAGGGGGTGTATTTTCAAAACACTGAGTAATGCCCATTAKCTTAWGTTCAGAACCTTTCATTGTGCATTAATTGGAGTTGAATACATATTTAACCCCTGAGTCATACATGCAAAATYTACGTTCTTCATGAAATACCATAAGAACATTTCGTTTAGTCACCTTTACATCAGATAATGAACTAACATTTAATCCAACAGCAAAAAATACTAGATACAATTTTCAAAACTGTTCTTTTTAGTAGATGGTAGATACCATTTTCCATACAGTATTTAGCTATAACTTAACGGCAAAGTTTACGGCAAACCAATTTTTTTTATCAGTTGCGGCATCCTTAAACAGTACATAAGTAAAATAAATAATCAGATGTAAGGGTAGTATGTATTGTAAAGCTGATGCAGTATAAYCCGTCTCTCTGCTTGGCAAAATGAATCCGGTTACAGTGTATCAATTACATTTAGATAAATAGTGGAATATATTGTTATACAGTATATAAAGGATATATTGTTTCATTGGTTTGTTTAAGCTTGTAGCCTACACATTTGCAGCTAAAAGCTGAATTGCAGTATAGGTCAACAGATAAAAATAAAAAATGTAAATTGACATAACAATTAGGTAGATTAACAAAACAAAGAAATTGATGTTGATGAAGCCAGCTCTGAGAGTTCCTTCACAATAGAGCGTACCTATACACTTATGACAGAGACTGGTGCTTCTGACAACCCACCTCTGAAACTGCTACAGCGCAAAAAAAGTTCACCACACATCCGTCCAGAGCAATAGTCAGTCCGGTCTCATTCGTCAAGAAGTCGGTGCTTAGTGAGATCTTTTATATGCAAACATTAGCTAGCTAACTATAGCCAAACCACACAGTAGACTNACACACACACACACACACACACACACTAGGGCTGGCCAATTTCCGTATAATCGTGTAACTGATAATTATGGATGAAGACAGTCATGAAAATAAAATAAACTTTATAAGCGTTTTAAAAAACAAAGTATTCACACCCTTTGACTTTTTTGACATTTTGTTGTGTTACAAGTGGGATAAAAATGTATGTAAATGTCATTTTTTGTCAACAATCTACACAAAATACTCTGTAATGTCAGAGTGAAAGAAAAATTCTAAGACTAAATAATTTACAAAAAATACAACACTAATATGCAGTATCTTGATTAGATAAGTATTCAACCCCCATAGCATGATGCAGCCACCACTATGCTTGATCATTTGGAGAATGGTACTCAGTAATATGTTGTATTGGATTTGCCCCAAACATAACACTTTGTATTCAGGACACTAAAGTATAACTTTAGTGCCTTGTTGAAAACCAATTGCATTTGGAATATTCTTACAGGCTTCCTTCTTTTCACTCTGTCAATTAGGTTAATATTGTGGAGTAATTACAATTAAACTCATGTGGAAATCTGACCAAATTACAGATTTTAGACTAATCAGACCAAAGGACAGATTTCCACTGGTCTAATGTCCGTTGCTTGTGTTTCTTGGCCCAAGCAAGTCTATTATTATTATTAGTGTCCTTTAGTAGTGGTTCATTTGCAGCAATTCGACCATGAAGGCCTGATTCACGCAGTCTCCTCTGAACAGTTGATTTTGTGTCTGTTACTTGAACTCCGTGAAGCATTTATTTGGGCTGCAATTTCTGATGCTGGTAACTCTAATGAACTTATCCTCTGCAGCAGAGGTAACTCTGGGTTTTCCTTTCCTGTGGCGGTCCTCATGAGAGCCAGTTTCATCATAGCGCTTGATGGTTTTTGCGACAGCACTTGAAGAAACGTTCAAAGTTCTTGAAATGTTCCGCATTGACTGACCTTTATGTCTTAAAGGAATGATGGACTGTCGTTTCTCTTTGCTTATTTAAGCTGTTCTTGCAATAATATGGACTTGGTAATTTACTAAATAGGGCTATCTTCTGTATACCACCCCTACCTTGTCACAACACAACTGATTGGCTCAAACGCATTAAGAAGGAAAGAAATTCAACATAGGAACTTTTAACAAGGCACACCTCTTAATTGAAATGCATTCCACTACCTAATGAAGCTGTTTGAGAGAATGCCAAGAGTGTGCAAAGCTTTCATCAAGGCAAAGGGTGGCTACTTTGAAGAATCTCAAAAACACTTTTTTGGTTACTACATGATTCCATACGTGTTATTTCATAGTTTTGATGTCTTCACTATTATTCTACAATGTAGAAAATAGTACAAATAAATAAAAATGAGTAGGAGTGTCCAAACCTTTGACTGGCATTGTATATATACAGTGGGGTCCTGAATTATTGGATCCCTTGATAAAGATGAGTAAAAAGATGGTATAAAATAAATAATACAAATACTGAGCTATATTGTATGCTCCCTTTTTTAAAAACATATAATTATTTTATGCTAATACAATTGCTCGGAGAAAGAGATTTTGTTTAACAAGTAATACAAACGGTCAAAATGACTGGATCCCCTGTTTTCATTAGTTCCCTTGCGACGATAACGACACTTCTCTAAAATGTTAGGAGATTTGAGAACACACTGGGAGGGATCTTGGACCATTCGTCCATACAGAATATTTTCAGATCCTTGATATTCTACATATGCGCTTATGGACGTGCCCTCTTCAATTAAAACCACAGGTTTTGAATGGGGTTCAAGTCCAGAGACTGAGATGGCCATAGCAAAATAATGATTTTGAGGTCAATTAACCATTTATTTGTGCTTGGGGTTATTGTCTTGCTGGAAGATTCACTTGCAGCCAAGTTTTAACCTCCTGGCAGAGGCAACCAGGTTTTTAGCTTAAATGCCCTGGTACTTGGTAACGTTCATGATGCCGTTGACCTTAATAATGGAATCAGGAACAGTGGAAGCAAAATAGCACCATAACATCAAAGATCTCCTGAGTCGCGCAGCGGTCTAAGGCTAGAGGTGCCACTACAGACCCTGGTTCGATCCCGGGCTGTATCACAACTGAATGTGATCAGGAGTCCCATAGGGCGGCACACAATTGGCCCAGCGTTGTCCGAGTTAGGGGAGGGTTTGGCCGGGGTAGGCCGTCATTGTAAAATAAGAATTTGTCCTTAACTGACTAGCCTAGTTAAATAAAACAAATCTACCACCATATTTTACAATAGGGATTAGTATTTTCTGCCTAAGCATTGTTCTTTTCAAAGGCCAAACCCACCGCTGGTGTGCGTGGCCAAGGACAGATGGTCAGAGGACATGAAAATAGACCTCTTTGGCCACACCAGAGAGAGTTACAGAAGGTCAAAGATCATACCCCCAAGACACGCTAACCTCTCACCATTACCAATAACAGGGGAGGTTAGCATATCTTGGGTGTATGATCTTTGATCCTCTGTAACTTTCTCACACATCAGTATTCACGATTTATTCAGGATTATGTGTAATCATGGTAGCATCCACTTTAATGTAGAAGTATTTAAAAATATATTCTATTCACAATAAAAGTGATTCCAAAATGACACAATACATTATTTACATTGATCTGAAACACAACCAAAACAAATAGCAAATGTATCCAACAAGTTAGTAGAGTCACAAGCTTTATGAGGCCATACTAGGTATATGGGACCAAATACTAAACCTTTGACTACTTTATTTATAAAAATCTTTGGTAACACGTTACTTGACGTCCAGTGTCATAACATGTTATGACACGGTCATAACCATGTCATAACACGGTCATAACGCTGTCATGACACATATTTAGACTTGTTGTGACATATTACGTTATTTTAAGGCTGGTTATGACATCTACTTAGGTGTAAAACCCCACAAAACCTACCACACAGGGCAAAACATTCCATTACAGCATGGCCTACGTGTCAACAGTACGCTTATGTTGTAAATTGACCATATTGAATTACCATTGTAATTGCTCACACATTGATGTCAGATATGCACCTACCCCAATGCTCTGTTGCTGATGACTGGGATGAATGCAGGAGCAGATTTCAGGAGCAGGGCAAGACACTCTTTGTGACTGATGACTGATATAAGGGCATGTATGTGATGGCTTATATTATTATGATGGTCATCATGCTTCTTGACAGTGTCATGTGTATTTTCTTAGTCCAAGTAAAGTGACACAGGATGGTCATAATGCTTCATGACAGTGTAATAATGTGTATTTTCTACAAGTTATTTAGAATATGATGAAAAAAACATGACTGTAAAGAATTCATTACAACAAAGGATTTAAGAAACAAACATTGAAATGAAAGGAAACTTCTTGGCAGGGAAAAAACTAATTTGGACTTTTATGTAGGTGTCATGACCAGCCATAAAATAAACACAATATATGTCGCAACAGGTGTAAATGTATCAGTCATGACAATGTTATGACCACAGGTTATGTAAGCTGTTATGACATGATTATGACCGTGCCATAACGTGTTATGAAACGCGTTATGACGTGTTATGACACTGGGTGCGAAGGAAAGGGTTGCCGAATCGGTAAAGGTGTTATTAAGACCCCAAAATGTTTTTGAAAAATAATATTACTTGGTAAAACAAATCTCTTTGAGCAATTGTATTTTTGTAAGCATACACTACAGCTCAGTAATTTAATTATTTATTTTATACAATCATTATTGCTCATCTTTATCAAGTGTGTCAATAATTTTGTACCTCACTGTATATACAGTGCCCTTGGAAAGTTTTCAGATCCCTTGACTTTTTCCATATTTTGATACATTACAGCCTTATTCTAAAATGGATTGCATTTTTTAAATTCCTCAGCAATCTACACACAATACCCCATAATGACAAAGCAAAAACAGGCTTTTATACACATTTGGAAATGTATAAAAATAAATACACCTTATTTACATAAGTATTCAGACCCTTTGTTATGAGACTCGAAATTGAGCTCAGGTGCATCCTGTTTCCATTGATCGTCCTTGAGATGTTCCTACAACTTGATTGGATTGGACATGATTTGGAAAGGCACACACCTGTCTATATAAGGTCCCACAGTTGACAGTGAATGTCAGAGCAAAAACCAAGCCATGAGGTTGAAGGAATTGTCCATAGAGCTCAGAGACAGGACCGTGTTCAGGCACAGATCTGGGGAAGGATACCAAAAAAATGTCTGCAGCATTGAATGTCCCCAAGAACACAGTGGCCTCCATCATTCTTAAATGGAAGAAGTTTGGAACCACCAATACTCTTCCTGGAGCTGGCCACCCGGCCAAACATGGAATCGGGGGAGAAGGGCCTTGGTCAGGGAGGTGACCAAGAATGCGATGATCACTCTGACAGAGCTTCAGAGTTCCTCTGTGGAGATGGGAGAACCTTCCAGAAGGACAACCAAGATTCTCTGGTCTGATGAAACCAAGATTGAACTCCTTGGCCTGAATGCCAAACGTCACATCTGGAGGAAACCTGGCACCATGCCTACGGTGAAGCACGGCGGTGGCAGCATCATGCTGTGGGGAAGTTTTTCAGTGACTGAGAGACTAGTTAGGATCGAGAGAAAGATGAAAACCTGCTCCCGAGAGCTCAGGACCTCAGACCGGGGCAATGGTTCACCTTCCAACAGGACAACGACCCTAAGCACACAGCCAAGAATATGCAGGAGTGGCTTCGGGACAAGTCTCTGAATGTCCTTGAGTGGCTCAGCCAGAGCCCGGATCGAACATCTCTTGAGAGAGCTGTGCAGCAACGCTCCCAATCCAACCTGACAGAGCTTGAGAGGATCTGCAGAGAAGAATGGGAGAAACTCCCCAAATACAGGTGTGCCAAGCTTGTAGCGTCATACCTAAGAAGAGGCAAGGCTGTAATCACTGCCAAAGGTGCTTCAACTAAGTACTGAGTAAAGGGTCTGAATACTTATTAGGTATCCAGACCCTTTACTCAGTACTTTGTTGAAGCACCTTAAAAGCTTGGTGATATTTCAGTTTATAAAATGTTTATATATTTGCAAAAATGTCTAAACCAGTTTTTGCTCTGTCATTATGGGGTATTGTCTGTAGATTGATGAGGATAAGCCACCGACTTCTTGACGAAGTGAGACCGGACTGGACTATTGCTCTGGACGGATGTGTGGTGAACTTTTTTTGCGCTGTAGCAGTTTCAGAGGTGGGTTGTCAGAAGCACCAGTCTCTGTCATAAGTGGGTACGCTCTTTGTGAAGGAACTCTCAGAGCTGGCTTCATCAACATCAATTCTTTGTTTTGTTAATCTACCTAATTGTTATGTCAATTTACATTTTTATTTTATCTGTTGACCTATACTGCAATTCAGCTTTTAGCTGCAAATGTGTAGGCTACAAGCTTAAACAAACCAATGAAACAATATATCCTTTATATACTGTATAACAAATATTCCACTATTTATCTAAATGTAATTGATACACTGTAACCGGATTCATTTTGCCAAGCAGAGAGACGGTTATACTGCATCAGCTTTACAATACAATACTACCCTTACATCTGATTATTATTTTACTTATGTACTGTTTAAGGATGCCGCAACTGATAAAAAAATTGGTTTGCCGTAAACTTTGCCGTTAAGTTATAGCTAAATACTGTATGGAAAATGGTATCTACCATCTACTAAAAAAACAGTTTTGAAAATTGTATCTAGTATTTTTTGCTGTTTTAAATGTTAGTTCATTCATCT
>NC_036874.1:16203951-16254974 GCF_002910315.2 Salvelinus sp. IW2-2015 | reverse complement strand
TTAGTGAGATCTTTTATATGCAAACATTAGCTAGCTAACTATAGCCAAACCACACAGTAGACTTGCAATCAGTCCTTCAACTCCATGGATGAAAACAACCAGATATACCCAATAAACACTAAATGACTTCGCAAAAACAAAAAAACACTTACAATCATCAAAAATATGTACAAAATATAAAGAGCTCTTTGTCTAGGCTGCCTTATGGTGCCATGGCAACCACAGAACACATTATATTGATCGRTTAGCAGACAACGTCACCGGAAATGATGCATGCGCTTCAAAGAGGCGCATATCAGCAAATTCAACTGAATTGTTTGCTAAGACAATTTGCAGTAATTCCAAGCACTATTTACTTAGTGGCCTCATGAATGATGTTGAATAAAACATGTGTAATGAAGGTTGCTGTTAATGATACTGCAACATTCACAAAGGWGTCATGATTGGCTTCATAAAGATGATATAGATTCATTATGTATACCCCCTTCAAATAAAGTGTTAACGTAATATCATATACTACTAAAGTACTAAAGTACTAGACTCACCATGGTCATGCCACTGGTGCCCCATGAAGTAGTATTGGCCATGCTTGTGGTTCCACTACCTGTGTTAGCAAGGACAAAATGTAGTGTGAGAGCAACGTGGCAAAAAATATATATCTACCATATATCCTGAATGTGAATTCATAAAACAATCAGTATTTTGTATTATCCGTCACTGTATTCCCTGAGTTGTCAATGGTTCCACTTCTTGAAGTGGAKGTCATGGCTGTTGTCATTGAACCTACACTGGACCAATTGGAGGTAGAGGTAGCCGTATTAGCGGCACCTTGAACCTTGGTAGCTGCCATCGTAGTTKCTGAGTCCGATGCCATTGTGGTATTCATAGAAGAAATGCCAGACAACATGGGTTGGGGAGTAACGGATCAGTTACACATAAGGGATTACAAAAAAAAACGGTAACTGTGATAAGTTACCAACACAAATATTGTAATCAGATTACAGATACTTWAAAAAAAYGAGGTGATTACTTCTAGGATTACTTTTAAATTCAGAAAGGATGTTCGCAAAGAAAATCTTTGACACGTCTGTTTTCTCATTGACATTCAAATCAGCATTGACAAACACTGGTGGAACAAAATAAGTTTGTTCCACAAGAGCAAGTCTAACCAAAAGTCAGAGACCACTATGATGACACACCAAATGTGTTTGATCGATTGCGGGAAAAGAGCACAAATAGGTTTTTGTAGGCTACAGTTCAAGCTATGTCTTCCAATGGTGCGACTGCTGTCAGCATCCCAAGATTATCCAACTTGAATAAACGCTTGTAGGTAAGGATGACAGCAGTGGTGTAGTCTACGGCGATATGGATATCACTTATTATTGTTATGTACATAGCTCATTGATGTGAATCACACTGCTGCTCTCTCATTTAGCTATTTGCACCTTACGGATTGTGGTTGTTGTGGATGGCTGTTCACTAAATGTGTATTTGAACCCAATAATGGTTGAATTCAAGAAGTTTAAGCTGCCTATCAATCATTGTTTTTGAAACCAGTGGACAGCCAGTGAAAATGTGCTTTTGAAACAGCTGCATAGTGCGGATCCCAGCCTATGGAATAAAAGTGGGGCTTTTATTACTCAATTTGGTTGAGGTCCCCCRACCTCAACCAAATTGAGATGGTTTGGGATGAGTTGAATCGCAGAGTGAAGGAAAAGCAGCCAACAAGTGCTCAGCATATGTGGGAACTCCTTCAAGACCGTTGGAAAAGCATTCCAGGTGAAGCTGGTCGAGAGAATGCCAAGAGTGTGCAAAGCTGTCATCAAKGCAAAGGKTGGCYACTTTGAAGAATCTCAAATMTMAAATATATTTTGATTTGTTTAACACTTTTGTGCTTACTACATGATTCCATATGTGTTATTKYATAGTTTTGATGTCTTCACTATTATTCTACAATGTAGAACATAGTAAGAAATAAAGATAAACCTTTGAATGAGTAGGTGTTCTAAAACTTTTGACCGGTAGTGTATATATATATATCCATTGATTCTTGAAGAATATAACTTATAAATGCCTCATGAGCTCAGTTCAACTGTCACACTCCATGAGAACCCAAAATATAAGCTTGTTTTTCTCCAATGTTTGTAAACATTGTAAATGTAAACAAACACTGTATAGCCTCATAACATGGTTAAAACAATAATTTGGATATCATGATTGGTTAGTCTTTGCATCCATAGCTCTGTCTATTAATCTGAGAGTGGTTACATTTCTCCAGGCCCATCCCTCAACTTTTAACCAAAACAGAGGCGGGGCGACAATTTTGGTATTGTTTCATCTGTGGATTTGCTCTTTAAAAAGCTGCATATTTTCAACATATCAAAGTGTCACCAACAAAAAGGTCAACAATAGGCCTATAGCAAATGCAGCATATGGCATTCATTTTTCACTTGTAAATAGCACTTTTCAGTAGTGCTCAAAGCATAACATTTCATGAGCGCAACATTTATTTTTCAACTCAAATCAATGAGCCCAATCAGTCCTCCATGACAACAAAATCATAAACAACAGAGTAGGGCTGGCTAATAAGTCCTTAGTTTTGGGGTTATGCTCAGGTAAAACAATTTGGCTAATCTATACTTGAAGATCAAGAGGTATAACAATTATTGTAATTCTGAAACGTTATTTTTTTAATGTAAAGATATACTGTAATTTAATCGTATTTGTATATGTAGTAGAAAGCGGTGGGTTACAAGAAGCCTACATAACCAACCCATAAATTAAAATGTATCATCCATATGTAACAGTTTAACTTTAGTCCGTCCCCTCGCCCCGACCCGGGCGCGAACCAGGGACCCTCTGCACACATCAACAACAGTCACCCACGAAGCATCGTTACCCATCGCTCCACAAAAGCCACGACACTTGCAGAGCAAGGGGAACCACTACTTCAAGGTCTCAAAGCGAGTGACGTCACCGATTGAAAYGCTATTAGCGCGCACCACCGCTAACTAGCTAGCCATTTCACATCGGTTACACATATATGGCCAGCTATGTAAACTTAAACATTGATTTATCCTGCAATATATGTTGTTCAATTGGTAACATATATATTTTGTCTTTTTCTAAAGGCTCTTAAGGGGAAAGTAATCTAAAAGTAACTGAATGTAATCAGATTACGTTCCTGAGCTTGGGTAATCCAAAAGTTACGTTACTGATTACAATTTTGGACAGGTAACTAGTAACTGTAACGGATTACATTTAGAAAGGAACCTACCCAACCCTGCTGACAACATTGCAGCATTCGTAGAAGAAATGGCAGACGACATTGTAGCTCGACCTGTGGTAACTGTCGTGGGAGCTGTTGCAGAGTCAGTACTCATGGCAGTTGACAACACAGTTATTGCAGCCACCGTGGTTGTAGCATTGGTTGTTGAATTGGAACTTGAGGTTATGTTTTGTCCTGAAATAAATGACCATGGCTGCAGTCCCAGTAGTAAGAAGAGCAGGAGGCCTGCTCAGAGAGAAAAGAGAGGCATACAGCTGTCATCATTTAGCAGGTCCTGTATATTAAACATAACAAGCTCTTAACCATGCGTGTTATTGTCTTTTTTATGTGGGCAGTAAGCCTCTGTTTCGTTCGGCTAGATGAGTCTTTCCCTTACGAAAAAAAGTTTGCTTTCAGAGTGCAGTATAGCTGCAGGACACTGCAGTTTAACTCTAGTTAGAGTGCAGTATAACTGCAGTATGCTGAAAATACTGCGTCCAAAATATCACTTTTTTTAATGTTAGTAATTTTGCAGTTTAACTGCAGTTGCAGGTACGGTCTGGAATCTTAAAGATACAATCTGGGATCTGAAAATCTGTCCATTTCAATTCTTGATATTTACCCATTGATTCTTGAATAGTATAACTTCTATAACTTTGATTCATGTTATATAAGTTATATTATTCAAGAATCAGTCGGTATGCGTCTATGCAATTTTTTTAGGCAATGGGCATATTTAGAAAGCAAACGTACCTGTGCCTTTAAAAAAAGCAGTTGAGGCCATAGTCTTCTAGAGGGAGTAGGAGCCCTTAGTCCAGTCTAGAAAGGGAAAGAGAAGTCACTACGAGCTCATTTCGACCCAGTATATGTTTGAACATGATATTCATTATCTCCAGCTCCATACCAGTATCTACAGTACATACAGTATGTGACTATGAGGATTTTGTACAAACAATAAGAAGAAAAGTTCCTAAGAAAATGAACCCCTATAATCTTAAAACAATATAAATAACGATTGTGTCCCTTTAACGATTAACACTGCTACAGTAGGACTTAGGCACAGAAGATCTAATACATTTAGAAATAAACTGAGAAACAGTGTAATGTGACACCCTGAACATGGTGATATAAAGGTTCCTTATTGTCTTCTAGCATCGTGGTTACCTGACTATTGAATAATGCTTCCTGGAGCATGAAGAGGAGAAAAGTAATACCACAAACCACATAAGTAAAGACCCAAATCCATAGGTCTATTATGCCTTTGCTGTTGACACATGACCTAAGTCAGATTCGGTAGAGCAATCAGACTGTTTACACATCTCCATTCATTATGTCCCACCTGGACTTATCCGTTGATCTGATGCCATCATCTATCTGAGGGCTCCTCCGCAAACAATTCCCTAATTGTTCTATGGGGAAACTGATCTGATGATGGTTTGCATTGGCCGCAGCGCCTGATTTGTAAGTCACATTGTGTTAAATGTAGGAAAGAGAGGTAGAGATGAGAGTTAGGAATAGAAAATAGATGTTGAACTGTAAAACAACCATCTACTCACAACAACATTGTGGCTGGTAAATTACAATATTGACCATTGCCAAAATAATCAGACACAAACGTGTGGCATCAAAGGACATGATTTTGTTCTGTAGTGTCGGTTGGCAGCCGTTCAGCCGTGAGCACAATTAAAATGTGTTTATTCCTCGTGATGTCCCCGGTGCAATATCACTAAGCACGGCATGTTTTTCATCCCTCCCTAGGAACCAACCACAGTCTCCTTTGGGCTCACCACCCTGGATACTGAGGGTCAAACAGTGGCCAATAGTGTCATGTTGTATAAATGATTGGAGACAGGCGCAGGAATACGTAATAGGGGGTTTTAATACTCCACCCAAAAATACAACATGGCATGAAAGGGACGGGGACGAAGCCCAAAACAAACACATATACAAAAACACAGGGATGTAACCCAAACAAAAGAGCAAGGTGAAACCTTGAATAAATACATGGAACAAGACCGGCAATACACTACACGGGGCGAGACCCATAATAACAAATGCACAGCAATACACGGGGCGAGACCCGTAATAACAAGTGCACACAACACGCAGCATGAAAGCCGAAATAACAAAGCACAGGTACACAGACCAACGGATATGGGAACAATAACCGACAAGACAATGGTGAACAGAGGGCACATATATACAATTACTAATCAGGGGAATTGGAATCAGGTGTGCGTAATGAGACAGTTCAGTGACGCCTAGAGGCATGTGACGTAGACCTCCGGAACTGGTGCACGGAATGAGCAGGAATACCAGGGAATCCGTCATCAAATAGCCCACTTTAAAAAAAGTAGGCCAAGTTATAGGTGTGTGTAAAGGAGAAAGTTCATATTACTTAAAGTATATCAAATGTAATATATAATGCCTTCGGAAAGTATTCAGACCCTTTAAAAAAAAATCACATTTTTCTACATTACAGCCTCAATCTAAAATGGATGAAATAAAAAATACCTCATATTGACAAAGAGAAAACAGGATTTTAGAAATGTTTACAATTTTTTTCTAAAACAAATACAGAAATACCTTATTTACATAAGTATTCAGACTCTTTGCTATGAGACTCGAATTTGAGCTCAGGTGCATCCTGCTTCCATTGATCATCCTTGAGATGTTTCTACAACTTGATTGGAGTCCCCCTGTGGTAAATTAAATTGTTTGGACATGATTTGGAAAGGCACACACCTGTCTATATAAGGTCCCACAGTTGACAGTGCATGTCAGAGCAAAAATCAAGCTATGAGGTCGAAGGAATTGTCCATAGAGCGCCGAGACAGGATTGTGTCGAGGCACAGATCTGGGGAAGGGTACCAAAACATTTCTGCAGCATTGAAGGTCCCCAAGAACACAGTGGCCTCCATCATTCTTAAATGGAAGAAGTTTAGAACCACCAAGACTCTTCCTAGAGCTGGCAGCCCGGCCAAACATGGAATTGGGGGAGAAGGGCCTTGGTCAGGGATGTGACCAAGAACCTGTCGGTCACTCTGACAGAGCTCTAGAGTTCCTCTGTGGAGATTGGAGAATCTTCCAGAAGAACAACCATCTTTGCAGCACTCCACCAATCAGGCCTTTATTTATCATGCTGTGGGGATGTTTTTCAGCGGCAGGGACTGGGAGACTAGTCAGGATCGAGGCAAAGATGAACAGAAAAAAATACAGAGAGATCCTTGATGAAAATCTGCTCCAGAGCTCTCAGAACCTCAGACTGGGGTGAAGGTTCATCTTCCAACAAGACAACAACCCTAAGCACACAGCCAAGATAATGCAGGAGTGGCTTTGGGACAAGTCTCTGGATTTCCTTGAGTGGCCCAGCCAGAGCCCGGACTCAAAGCTGATCGAACATCTTTGGAGAGACCTGAAAATAGCTCTGCAGCAACGCTCCCCATCCAACCTGACAGAGCTTGAGAGGATCTGGAAGAAAGGAATGGGAGAAACTCCCCAAATACAGGTGTGCCAAGAAGACTTGAGGCTGTAATCGCTGCCAAAGGTGTTTCAAGAAAATACTGAGTAAAGGGTAAATGCTTATGTAAATGTAATATTTCAGTTTTTTATTTTCAATAAATTAGCAAAAATAAAAATGTTACWTTTTTTTATTTGCCATTATGGGGTATTGTGTCAAAACATGTTAAAATCAAGCTCGGTCAAGTTGGTTGTTGATCATTGCTAAATAGCCATGTTCATCTCTTGCCATAGATTTTCATGCCAATTTAAGGCAAAACTGTGACTAGGCCACTCAGGAACATTCAATGTTGTCTTGATAAGCAACTCTAGTGTGTACTTGGCCTTGTGTTTTAGGTTATTGTCCTGCTGAAAGGGGAATTTGTCTCCCAGTGTCTGTTGGAAAGCARACTGAACCAGGTTTTCTTCTAGGATTTTGCCCGTGCCTAGCTCTAATCCGTTTCTTTTTATCCTAAAAATGTCACTATTCCTTGCCGATGACAAGCAAACCCATAACATGATGGGGCCACCACAATGCTTGAAAATATGAAGAGTGGTACTCAGCAGAGGTGGGACCAAGTCACTATTATTTGAGTCACAAGCAAGTCTCAAGTCACAAGGTCCAAGTCGCAAGTCGAGTCCCAAGTAGAACGGCTCGAGTCTCGAGTCAAGTCCAACTTGTGCATTCTAAGAGCAAGTCAAGTCGAGTAGTCACACGTTTTTTCAAGTAAAGTCTCAAGTCAAGTAAAACAAATCTATACATGCAATGAACTGCAACTACAAATCTTTGCCTATTTATTGAGTCTACCAGGCGGCCCTTTTCATTATTTTGTCTACAACACTTTTGAATTTTGTCATTGTAAAATAGGGTCCTTTTAGCAGTCATAAGGGCATGAAATCAGCAGAAGACAAGACAGGTTGACTGCTCAGAGTGTAGATTTATTTACAGGTCCTGGTGATCCAATGATGAAAGTGCCTTATCATACAAAATATACAAGCAGATTGACCAAATATACACTGGCAATAGCCCAAAAGAAATTGCCTCGGTATCATGCTTAACCTAGCCTATATGAAAGGACACAGGTAGAGGGTAAGACTGCACAGCCTCCGCTTGAGAAAGCAAATTGAATCAGTCTAACAGGAGCTCAAACAGGCACATATAATGTAGTCAACTGGGTGGGACTTCCAATGTTATTGGCTGATCCCTCCTGGTGACCCTGTTGGAGTCATGTCAAACCTGGTCAAAATTGCCTACTTCAAAATTAAGATTGTCTCAATGGTGCTGCCCCGCTCCCCATGCTGTCACAAACACTGAAGTGTCACAGATACAAAGATGAGTCCTCTATCTATCTCTATGGTCCTAGGTCTGTCATTCTGGTTGTGAGTGATAGTAGCACATGCCTCAGTGCGCATAAAAATGCGCAACGCTTTGCAGTCAGTACATTGAATAAGAGAAAATTATTGTTCCATGAGTGAATGGTGATGAAATGTCATTAGGCTACTAATCATTAAGTCTCATTAACATGAATGTACCTATGTAACAATTGATGTGGAAATTGCATTTTACATCGTAGAACCCAGTTTTTGTGTTGTAATTACCAATTGGTTAATTGTATGGTCCTGTGAGGAGCCAAGTGCATTAAACCTCTTAAGGATCCACCCCTTCTTTTAATTTTTGCCTAAAATAACATACCCAAATCTATCTGCCTGTAGCTCAGGACCTGAAGCAAGGATATGCATATTCTTGATACCATTTGAAAGGAAACACTTTGAAATTTGTCGAAATGTGAAATGAATGACTACATTAAAATGGTGGAAGCCCTCAATGAAGCTACCCATGCTAAATGGTCTTTTGTCCACTAGAGAACTCTATCCTTCTCTATGCATAGGACTATGCATAGGAGACAGACACTTGGAACTCCGACATAACCCAGTAAATATGAACAAAGGAAACCAATTGAATTAAATAAACATAGCTTCTACCTCAGGAGTCTTGCAAATGTTCATGTAATCAATTAACATCGCGCCCACTCAGAGGGTAAGACATGCTAAATTAAAATGTATCTTATTAAACGTCATGAAACATAAATGTATAAGTGTTGCAATRAAAGCTACGGGGAAGGAATGACGAAACCTTAGCAATTATTGTAGGATTAAAGGAATATAGATTTGCCACATATTCATTACAACGTGTGAATGCAACAGCAAACATTTCAAAAAGAGAACAACGTGTTCTCCACTGGCGGGAGTTTGGAGAGCACAAGTGGAAAGATGCGCCTATGGTGCATATTCTCTGCAGTAGGCTAATAATACATTTTAACAACACATTTCAAATGTAAGCTCCATGAGTAAATGATCAATTTCAAGCAATTTTGACATGCTGAAAGACCAGTAGGAGTAAACTGAGGATGGATAAACGTTATAGTTACTCCACAATACTAACCCAATTGACAGAGTGAAAAGAAGCTTGTACAGAATAAAAATATTCCAAAACATGTTTGCAATAAGGCATCAAGCTTACTTTAGTGTCTTATTGCAAACAGGATGCATGTTTTGGAATATTTGTATTCTGTACAAGCTTCCTTCTTTTCACTCTGTCAATTAGGTTAGTATTGTGGAGTAACTACAATGTTGTTGATCCATCCTCAGTTTTCTCCTATCACAGCCATTAAACTATTTTAAAGTCATATCTTTATTTTAAAGCCTGTATCTTTGTAGTGACTGGCTGTATTGATTCACCATCCAAAGTGTAATTAAATACTTCACCATGCTCAAAGGGATATTGCATGTCTGCTTTTTTTTTACCCATCTACCAATAGGTGCCCTTCTTTGCAAGGCATTGGAAAACCTCCCTGGTCTTTGTGGTTGAATCTGTGTTCTAAGTCCATCCAATTTATTAGGTGACGTATTTAGGCTTGCCATAACAAATGGGTTGAAAACTTATTGACTAAAGACATTTTTGCTTTTCATTTTTTATTAACTTAAATAAATAAACATAATTCCACTTTGACATCATGGGGTTTTGTGTGTAGGCCAGGTACAAAAACATCTCAGTTTAATACTTTCAGACGGTACTGTAGCAACATTATTCTCTACACTATCCTCTTTAAGCAACCATGGCAACCCTCCTTGTTGAACTGAATCAGCCTGAGATAAGCAGGTAATGGCACAAAATAACGCAAACAAATGTTTAACTAAATGTTTTCCGGAAAAACAACAACAAACGCTTACCCTTGTGTGGCGTTGAGCAAAAGTCTGAGGATGAAACTGTCTGTATCAGCTGTGGATGATGTGTGGAGCCTCTCTCTCTTGGTCTCTCCCTCTCTCCTTTTCTCCCAGTGCCACTACCCTCTGTTCTTCCCAGTGACAGCACAGGAGAGACAACCTATTAAGTGGAAACTCTCACCTGCACACCCACTCAATTACTAGTCACAACTAGCAGAGAGGAGGAGACTACAGGCAGAGAGCTGGATGGGTTTAAACTACCATACAAGGGCCCAGAGATCAAATTCGGGTAAACTTCCGGCCCGCCAACTCAATACACACCTATAATCACAGGAACCAGGACCAAATCTGGAGTGCGCTGGCCAGTTGACAGATGGTCATGTGAGACTAATTAATACAATTATGTAATCAGACATATTTTTTAAACAAAATGTCAAGGGAGCAAAGTGAATCATAGTCATGTCATTAACATCTGCAACCCAAAACAATCTTAGAATTTTTTTTACATCTCCTTATAAAAAATGATACATATTTACCGATCACCTCATTTTCCCTTTCTTTTGCAAACAAAATGTTCCCACAGTCTTCTACAACTTAACAGAGAGCCCTTCAAAAGCGCTCATCTACTGTATAGAACGACATTTAAAGATGTTTGTCTGAAAAGAAAAGCGACAGGATTGTAGTGAAGCCCTTGCTGCCTCATGAGTTTCTTGTGAGATAATTCCCATACTGGTGAGGTGATTTTGGGGAGCCTTCTGGTTTCTGTTCAACACAATGAGAAATCCCCCCCCCCCCCCCCCCCCCCCCCCTCTCTGCAGAATAAACCCCCTTGACAACAATTACCTCTTTGTGGCATTGTGGCTCTTGGAATGTGGACTACCTAACCTGGGCACCACACAAAGGCACCTGGGCCACTCAGGTGACAAAAAAAGCCCTCCTAATAAACCTGAACGTTTTGTGAGAAGAACACCTCAAAGAAAAGACACACATAGGCTGCTATAGCTTTTAGTTCTCTCATGGAATTGTACACACTCCAACCACATACAACTGTTTGCACTATTCCATTCCATGTAAGTTTTCATGGTCAAAGCTATAGTTGGCACAAAGGCATTACTCGTGGAAGTGTCAATCATAGTGAAATTGTAAGAATTTAAAATATTTAGTTACTTACTGTATTTGTATTACAAATACATCATTTCATATTGGTTTAAAGTTATTTTGTAATTGAAAAACATGAAGAAAAACAGGAAACCAGGAGAAAATGAATGCTGTTATGCTCGTTGTCCCAAAAGTATGACGTGTGATGCAAGTTGATATGGGCTGAATTACAGGCCACTTGTAAATAAATCTCTTGTTCCAAGTAATGAAAGCATGAGTGACTTATTTCAATGGGGATTTATTTTAAATACTGTACAGGTAATGAATGTGTATGAAACAGCTTGAACCAGTCACCACTCGGAAAGCAGTGTTATCCGTCACTACATAATATTTCTCCACAACAACAACCCACCACTTCTCTTCAGCAACAGGCAGGTCAATAATTTGGCTACACCATTAGTAACGGTAATGACCTGTGACCTATCTCTTTTTCTTGAGTTGTGTTAGCCAGGCGAGACCTGTTCAATGCAAAACCAGTTTGAGCTATTCAAGGGAGACAAGTTTACATGTTTGTGTTTACGTGGTATACTAGCAGTCATTGACAACGGAAGCAAAGTGAAAAAATAAAGTATGATGGTCATTGTTAATATGTTTGTAGGACTAAATAAGCATATTTTCTAATGAAGATGGGTGAAATTAGTATACAGCATATTTTATTATCTAATGCTTTTCTAATGTTACACAGTAGCCATTCAAATCAGGAGTGTATACAGTATCCGGTGCCTATCAAATGTACTTTATTATAAATCTATGTAAGTGGTGTTGTACATACAGAGAAAGTGTAAGAACATACAAAAGATCACACATGTAGATAGCAGGATGGAAGACCATTACATCAGAATTCCTATCACTTTCATTTCTCCTTGACGGATAGAAAATGTGACCATCGAACTGAGATTCAATCACATTGCAATGTCAAGTGAAACCGTAAAGTGTCTATTGTAATATTTCTGATTATGATTGGGTATTATTGCTCATGTAAAAGTGACACAATATACCATACATACGCTCTTCAGACGCAAATAAATGAGGATGGAAAAGAGATAGATCCCGCAGAAGGTATGCAAAATGGCAAGATGTTGAATCAAAGAAAACAACTCGTTTTGCATGGCCATTCAGAGCCATGACCATTCATTTATTTACGGCGTAAACAAAGGCCATCAATGCAAAATTATATGCAAACAAAGGGCTGTGTTTGAGAGTGACAGGATGTCTGTGCTTAAAGCAAACGCATGCCGTTGACCTTTAGGTCATTATTTTGTACGGTGTCCATATTAGGACAACCTACACATGTCTTGGCTGTCCGAATATTGATACCATAAATATAATATAACCCTATATGACACAGTGCGTTCTGCATGACTATCAAATATTAAGAGAAAAATATCAGCCAGTACAACAATTCAGGACTGTTTACTCGAATATGCCATTGAAAGGAAGATTTCCCCACCAGCTCATCAAGATATGCCTACAGTAGTTTGTAAAATGATTGGAATTGACCGTGGCCAGCATTAAACTGCATCAACAACACCACCCACTCACTGTGTTTTTCATGAGGAGGCCCGGGAGGCAAAATTAAGCTGCTGTCTGGAGGGACATGGCCATGGCAGCCTGACTAAGAAGATTAGATGAGATTTACTTGTCAGCAACACTGCTCTCACGACACTGGACATAGCAACAGGTCAGTGGGTACTATATGGAGTTCTACCATTCACCACGGAGTGTGACGGCATTGACCTGAAAAGAGCAGAGCTATTTTCATTCTGACATTCTGACTTTCATTCTCTTCACCTTTATTCCTACCATCTGGCTGTTGGGAAAGGTCTGTACTTAGCCTCCTATTTGTATGTATAAAGGGTAGTGCTATTACATGTTTGCTAGTGCTATTGCATGTTTGTTAGGGCTATAACTTGTTTGTTTGTAATGGTTTGTTGAAGCTCTCAGTGAATGAATCTCCAGAATTAGCTGTGTTACAGAGGCATCATCCGAATGGAGGTGGTAGAATTGTGGTTGCAGTACTGATATCATATAGCCTGGTCCCAGATTTTTTTTCTATGGGCAACACCTCAACAACAACAACTTTCTTTTCTCAAATAGGATAGGACAATGTGAGGTGATACTACAACAGCATGGTGACGCACATCCTGTGGTGTGCGTTTGCATGGACATTCAAGGGTCTGTTATGTACCTGCAGGTTCTTCTGGGTGAGTGCGTGTCCAACAGCCTGGTCGCAGATCTGTTTATGCAACTCTTAGCCAAGAATGACAATGACCATAGGAGTTAGCTATACAGCACACACTGGGCCATGTGTCCTATCTGATAATTATAGCTTTGACAACCCTCTTGCTCTGGAAATACTGTACGACTGTCATTGATTTTTGATGCAGGTGAGCCCATACTACTCAATCAAACACATGCCCAATGAACCTCACGGAACAGGGAAGGATCAAGTGAAACAAAAAACAGGTAACGGATGAGGGTTGTCCTCAGTAAAGAATGAAAACAGAACAAAATGTAGACTACTGTGATACAGACTGGCATAGGATTGGTGTTCTAAAGGACTCTACTCTAATCCTCTCATCTATGTGTGTTATAATCTCAGCAAAGAAAGACACGTCCTCTCACTGTCAACTGCGTTTATTTTCAGCAAACTTAAACATGTGCAAATATTTGTATGAACATTACAAGATTCAACAACTGAGACATAAACTGAACAAGTTCCACAGACATATGACTAACAGGAATTGAAAAATGTGTCCCTGAACAAAGGGAGGGGGGGCAAAATCCAAAGTAACAGTCAGTATCTGGTGTGGCCACCAGCTGCATTAAGTACTGCAGTGCATCTCCTCCTCATGGACTGCACCAGATTTGCCGGTTCTTGCTGTGAGATGTTACCCCACTCTTCCACCAAGGCACCTGCAAGTTCTCGTACATTTCTGGGGGGAATGGCCCTAGCCCTCACCCTCCGATACAACAGGTCCCAGACGTGCTCAATGGGATTGAGATCTGGGCTCTTCACTGGCCATGGCAGAACACTGACATTCCTGTCTTGCAGGAAATCACGCACAGAACGAGCAGTATGGCTGGTGGCATTGTCATGCTGGAGGGTCATATCAGGATGAGCCTGCAGGAAGGGTACCACATGAGGGAGGAGGATGTCGTCCCTGTTACGCACATCATTGAGATTGCCTGCAATGACAACAAGCTCAGTCCGATGATGCTGTAACACACCGCCCCAGACCATGATGGACCCTCCACCTCCAAATCAATCCCGCTCCAGAGTACAGGCCTCGGTGTAACGCTCATTCCTTCGACGATAAACGCAAATCCGACCATCACCCCTGGTGAGACAAAACCGTGACTCGTCAGTGAAGAGCACTTTTTGCCAGTGCTGTCTGGTCCAGCAACGGTGGGTTTGTGCCCATAGGCGACGTTGTTGCCAGTGATGTCTGGTGAGGACCTGCCTTACAACAGGCCTACAAGCCCTCTGTCCAGCCTCTCTCAGCCTATTGCGGACAGTCTGAGCACTGATGGAGGGATTGTGCGTTCCTGGTGTATCTCGGGCATTTGTACCAATCCTGTGCAGGTGTTGTTACATGTGGTCTGCCACTGCGAGGACGATCAGCTGTCCATCCTGTCTCCCTGTAGTGCTGTCTTAGGCCTCTCACAGTATGGACATTGCAATTTATTGCCCTGGCCACATCTGCAGTCCTCATGCCTCCTTGCAGCATGCCTAAGGCACGTTCACGCAGATGAGCAGGGACCCTGGGCATATTTCTTTTGGTGTTTTTCAGAGTCAGTAGAAAGGCTTCTTTAGTGTCCTAAGATTTCATAACTGTGACCTTAATTGCCTACCATGAAAAGGATAGCTGATAACACCTCATGGAAGGTTGGTGAATGGTGGACGTCTTGAATGGGTGGACGGACAGGCAGTTCTGTAAGCTGTTAGTGTCTTAACGACCGTTCCACAGGTGCATGTTCATTAATTGTTTATGGTTCATTGAACAAGCATGGGAAGCAGTGTTTAACCCCTTTACAATGAAGATCTGTGACGTTATTTGGGTTTTTACGAATGTCTTTGAAAGACAGGGTCCTGAAAAAGGGACGTTTCTTTTTTTGCTGAGTTTAGAATATAATAGAATAGAATGCTCTAATTCTGGTCTCTGTATGTGTTGGATTGTTGATTTCCATGCTCAGTGAATCAGGAAATACCAGGAAGTCATGATAGCAGTGCCATGCAGAGGAGACTGTCCAAAGCTGAGAGGGAGATTCAGGCCCTCAAGACCCAGATCACCTTTGAGAGGGCAACATGGGAGAGGAAGTTTGTGGAACTGCAGGTGAAACAGCAGGACCTACGTTATCAGGTGTGTGTGTGTGTGTGTGTGTGTGTGTGTGTGTGTGTGTGTGTGTGTGTGTGTGTGTGTGTGTGTGTGTGTGTGTGTGTACCCAGCTTGAGAAAGCTGCTGTAAGGGGTGAGTTCTATCGCTGAAGGGCTGAGGGAGACTGAGCCTCTTCTGAGCACAGAGGACACCATGGACCAGAAGTGGTCATCTATTAGCTCAGTGCTCTATCAGGCAGCGGCCCACTCCATTGGCTACAGAGGTAAGAAACATCAGGACTGGTTCGATGAGAACTCTGACACCACAACAACCTTACTGGACATTATGCACAAAGCACACAGGGCTACTCTCAACAGCCCCACATCTGCTACCCTCCGCCAGCAATGGCGTGCATCACTCAAGGAAGTGCAAACAACCTTGCATGCTCTGCAGAACGAATGGTAGACGAATAAGGCACAGGAAATCCAAATTTATGCTGAAAAAAACGATATGCACAATTTCTACAACTCAGCTAAAGCTATCTATGTCCCTAGAAGTTGCTCCATTACCCCCCTGATAACAACTGATGGTCTGACTCTCTTGAAGGACCAAAACCAGATCCTGATGAGGTGGGCTGACCACTTTGAAGCACTACTTAATCAGCGTTCTCCTACAGACCACTCCATCCTGGAAGAACTGCCTGTCTGTCCACCCATTCAAGACATCCACCATTCACCAACCGTCCAAGAGGTGTTATCAGCTATCCGTTCCCTCAAGAACAACAGTGCTCCTGGCGCTGAGAGCATCCCGGCAGAGCTACTGAAGAAGGGAGGTTACTTGTGGACCAGAACGCTCCACCAGTACATCACTGAGGTTTGGGATGGGGAGATCGTCCCACAACAGTGGTGGGATGCAAACGTTGTCACCATCTATAAGAACAAGGGTGCCAAGTCCATCTGCGACAACAGCCGGGGGATACCCCTTCTGGCTGTTGCCGGCAAGGTCCTGATGTGCCTTCAGAAAGAACAGTTGACATGATATTCACTGCACAGCAACTCCAGGAGAAGTGCTGTGAACAACACCAGGACCTTCTCATGGCCTTTGTCGACCTCTCCAAGGCCTTTGACACAGTGAGCAGGGAACTACTATGGGGCATACTACTCAAATTTGGCTGTACAGACACATTTGTCAACATCCTTTGCCAGTTCCATGATAGGATGATGGCTCGGGTGGCCATAGGAGGGCAGGAGTCAGTGCCCTTTGGAGTAAGCATCGGTATGAGGCAGGGGTGTGTGCTGGCACCTGTACTCTTTAACATCTTCCTCCTATATGTCACCCAGCTTCTCCACAAGGAGCTTGAGGATAGCAGCAGGGTTGCGGTGGACTTCAGGCTAGATGGAAACCTACTCAACATCAGGAGGCTCCAAGCAACCACCAAGGTTTTGACGGAGCGGGTTCTTGAACTGCAGTATACTAATGACTGGGGTCTTGTGGCCCACACTCCGGAAGACCTTCAGTCCGTGAGGGTATATAGCAGGATGGGACTGTCTAGCAACACCAGCAAGCAAGAGGGGGTCTGCCAATGGAGATCCAGCCCTCCACCCACCATGCCTGTCTTCACCATTGAACACAAATCACTGGCAATAGTCACATCCTTCAAATACCTGGGCAGCATCCTCTCAGAGGACTGCAGCATCGACCTCGAAATTAAAAATAGGATCAAGCAAGCATCAGCTGCCTTCGTGGAAACTCAGACGCAGGGTCTTCCAAAACAGGGATCTCCACCTCCACACCAAAGTCGCCATCTATCAAGCCGTCTGCATCACCACACTTCTTTACAGCTGTGAATCCTGGGTCACTTACAGTTGCCACAACAAGCAGTTTGAGCGATTCCACAGAAGATGCCTGCAGCGTATCCTGGGAATCACCTGGTGTGACCGTGTGCCCCATACAGAAATACTTGCTACTGTAAGACCAACTGCAAGAGTATGGAGGCCATGGTCACCCAACACCAACTGCACTGTCTCAGGAGCGCTTGCAGCGGAAAATCCTGTATGGCCAGCTACATCTTGGCTGGCGGTCTGCAGGCGGGGCCAGCTACATCTTGGCCGGCGGTCTGCAGGGGGGGCCAGCTACATCTTGGCCGGCGGTCTGCAGGGGGGGCCAGCTACATCTTGGCTGGCGGTCTGCAGATGGGGGCAGATGAAGCGCTACAAGGACCAGCTGAAAACATTGCTGAAGAAGTGCAACATCAAACCCACAGACCTGGAGGATTTTGCTGCCAAACGTTCCACCTGGCGGCAGCTCTGCCAGAGCAGTGTGCAGAGGTGGGAGGGGAGGAGCACAAAGAGACAGAAAAAGCAACACAGGAGACAAACAACCACACCTGCCCCCGCCAACACAGACTGCATATGCCTCACCTGCAATAAAGTTTGTGAATTTCGGATTGGACTCTACAGTCACCAAAGAATTCACCGTTAACTCAGAAGTGGAAGTCATCATCGGATACGATGAACTAACTTAACGTAACGTGTGTCTGAGTGTGTGTGTGTGTTTGTGCACGCCTGTATGATTATGTGTGTATGTGTTTCATAATTTAGTCATAATAATAATTTGATGACAGCTTTGTTTCATTTTGATCAGCTGATCTCTGAGACTGTAGCCAGGCCTGGAAGTTTACATCAGGTGGGCAGCTTCGAGGACCTTGGCGAGTCAGAGGTGGAAAACAGACAGTCTTACGATGGAAAGGACCAGGACAGCTCAAGTAAATCACATGATCAACAGTACTTGATTTGCTGTAATCATCATATGGGATTTAAAGGGACATTGCACTCCAACATAAAAGTTTGTCAGATGTTTCCATACCTCAAAAGTAGACTAGTGTTCAGATAGGTCCACGTCACAGGCCATTTGTTGCGTAGATCAAGCTATATGCTTTAATCCCAAATTAATGGAAAAGATAAGTGTTTTCCTACTTCCAGATTTTATACGGTGCTCATCTTTTCCATTCATTTGTGGTTAAGGTATATAACTAGATCTACACACCCAGTCTTGGAACATGTATTCATCTTGTCATTGGACTAGTTTTGAGGTCTGAAAACATCGGACAAATGTTTATTCTGAAGTGATATTAAATCTCCCTTTAATATCTGCATTTTGAATAGCAAAGAATAATCTTATCCATTACTTAAAATAACAGGCAGCTTGAGCCATTCCAACCGAAGCAAAGGGTCTGAGAGGATGTCATCAACAGGCGACACATGCCAAAGCAGCTTGTCTGGCAGCCAGGTCTCATTGAACTCAGCATTTGGCTCCAGACCCATTTCTGCTCTGTCTACAGCCACCAGGTAGAGACATTTCTCTTCACCTGTTCCCAGCTGTGTCAAAAGGCCATTACACTTAAAAATCTATGTTTGACACTTGTTTTCAGACCTCAAAATTGGTCCATGGAAAGCACCATGTAATTTCCAGATTTGCAGTGCTTATCTTTTCCATTCATTTGGAGTTGAGGCATGTAGCTGGATCTACGCAAAAAATGACTACTTTTGAGGTCTGTAAGGCTGTCTACACAGCCAGCCCAATTCTGATATTTTTTACACTAATTGGTATTTTGACCAATCGCATGAGATCTTTTTCAGAGCTGATCTGATTGGTCAAAAGACCAATTAGCGAAACAAAGATCATAATTGGGCTGCCTGTGTAAACATAGCGCAAAGACCTGGGTTAAAATACATGCGTAGTTAAGTATTTGTTATTTAAATATTTATTTGAGTATTTAAAAATAATGTGGCTAAAATTGACCACTTAGATTTGAAGTATTTAAAAGTATTTTTTTTAAATAATCCTATAGCCTACTATTTAAATTTTTTTCAAATATTTGTTTCCAAATTCATTATTTCAAACACCCCTAGGACCAAACAGACCTGGGTTTAAATGCATGGAGTATTTAAATATTTGTTTTTGAAAATACACTGCCTGTATATTTGAGCATTTTCAAATGCATTCCAATATTCAAAAGAAAAATATCAAAATCCTTACTTCAAAATGTCTTTGAAAGTAATTGAATTGTATTTGAACCCAGGTCTGATCTGAAAACGTTGATTTTAGGGTGTAATGTCCCTTTAAATCCTATTCATTTTAAGCCATCTAAAAAGAGCAAACCTTCCGTCCCCCCAGTGGGAGCTCCTGGCGGAGCTACACCGGTCCACACCGGGTTTTTGTGCCTCACTCCCCCCTGGACCTGCAGACGGGACACCGGGTTCGAGTCCTGCTGCCCTCGGGACGGATCAGCACAGGCACGGTTCGTTACCTGGGCCACCTGGAGGGGGAGCCAGACTTCCATATGGGAGTGGAGCTGGAATCACTTGAACACGGGCAGCAAGATGGCACACACAGGGGACAGTGCTACTTTGAATGGTAACTCTTCATTTACCAAGAATTTGTAGTCTTAAATCAGTTATTCTGTAAATAAGGGATGTTTCATCCTTACATTTTTACATTGGTAGAATTGCTAGAGATCTGCTGTCGAGTATAAATATGTCTCTATTTTTAGAGGTGACAGGAAAAGTTTCAACAGTGCTTTTAGTTATAACTGAAGGGTTTATTAACTTGAAATAAGTTATCTACTGAATCCTGTTGTTTACAGTAGTCGGGCCTCCAGGCCGCTCATACACACAAGTAACAATTTGAAATAATTGTTTATTGAAAAATCTATTTATTTTCTAAATGACATTGTGGACATGAATGGAAAGTTGTTTGATTTTGAAACAGTGTTTAGAGCCTACGGGGATGTTTGTACAAATCATATGTATGCTCAATTGCTCTCTGCTATATCCCCCACATGGAAAGCTAAGATGAAGAAAGTAAAGCATAATTTAACTGTAAGCAATCCTACTATAAAAAAAAAAAAAAAATGGATTCAAAAAGCTAAAATCAACTCTGAAATATACCAACTCACTTTCCATCGCCTATCTGCAATTCCATACAAATTTCAAACTTATTGGAAAGATCCCAATACCATGGAAGCAGGTCTTCAATTTCACATACAAAACATCAATAGATACTCAAGAGACTTTCAGTTACTTTTTTATTATTCTTAGCCAGTAGTTCTGAAAGTAGTGCCCACAAGCAAAAAGTGGTACCCGAAAATTGCATACTACATCACATATGTGCAGATATTCTCTCTCTTACTCTGCTGTGTGTGATTCTTTCTAGCTGTCAACAAAGAAAATGCTGTCCATTTAGTGTATTGAGCAAGACTCTAAATGAAGGTTCGGTAATGAAGAGGAGGAGGACATAATGCATCTGTTTTGGTACTGTCAGACAGTGAGCTCATTTTGGCTACAGGTTCAAGGCTGGCTTTCCCATCACCATCAAACTACGTATTAACCCCCAACTTATCATCTTGGGTGACGTCAATGTCCATAACCCCTCAATTAATGACACAATACCTCTGCTAGGTAAAATATTCATATTCAAAACACAAAGTTCTACATCTCTAACAGCCAACCTGTTTAAATAATTAATTAGCCATTCCCGGGGCCACCCACACATAAAATTAATGCACACATTAATGCACATTAATGCACACATCGCTTTGGATAAAAGTGTCTGCAATATTATATTATTTGCGTAGCCAGGCAATATTTATTTGAGAAAGTCCACAACATTGTTATTGAACAATATAAATTAAAATGAACATATGCTACTATAAGGGTAAAATGATCCATATGCCATGGAGTGTAAGCAAACAATGTTTTTCCTTATTTATTTTTGTATTAGAATACTACACCATGGCATTGCTGATAACTGTCTTGTCCAAATGTGTTACATCGTGTGTTTTTCGTTTTGAGTATCGTCATGATTGTACATCACCCTCCGTTTTTATGCTTGTCTTATCACTGTATTATCGACTTGATTGTATTTTGTAAAAAAAAAAAAAGAATATAACAAATATGGTTCCGTGCTCAAGACACACTTTGACATGTGCTGCTGACGTTGTCATTGTTTGACTTAACATGCAAATATCAACCTCAAAGCAAGCGTGAGTAGCACGTGTTTGTCAAAAGAGGAGAACAAAATGATATGAAATACTATGTACATGTATACAATGTTATATGTGGGATGAGTACTAACACTGTTTTCTTTGTGTTCTGAAATACAATAATAGTCTTGTAGCATCAAATAGTAATTGCTTATTTCGATAAAAGTACACTATACATACAAATGTATGTGGACACCCCTTCAAATTAGTGGATTCGGCAAGTTCAGCCACACCCGTTGCTGAGAGGAAAATAAAATTGAGCACACCGCCATGCAATCTCCATAGACAAACATTGACAGTAGAATGGCCTTACTGAAGAGCTCAGTGACTTTCAACGTGGCAACGTCATAGGATGCCACCTTTCCAACAAGTCAGTTCGTCGAATTTCTGCCCAGCTAAAGCTGTCCTGGTGGAAACGTCTAGGAGCAACAACGACTCAGCTGCCAAGTGGTAGCCCACACAAGGTCACAGAACAGGAACGCCGAGAGCTGAAGCTCGTAGCGCGTAAAAATCGTCTGTCCTTGGTTGCAATACTCACTACCGAGTTCCAAACTGCCATCGGAAGCAACTGTTCATCGGGACCTGCGCAATGCCAAGTGTCGGCTGGAGTGGTGTAAAGCTCGCCGCCATTGGACTCTGGAGCAGTGGAAATGCGTTCTCTGGAGTGATTGATCACACTGGGTTTGGCGGATTCCAGGAGAATGCTACCTGCCGCAATGTATAGTGCCAAATGTAAAGTTTGTTGGAGGAGGAATAATGGTCTGGGGCTGTTTTTCATGGATCGGGCAAGGCCCTTTAGTTCCAGTGAGGGGAAAATGTAACACTACATTATACAATGACATTCTAAACGATTCTGTACTTAGGGAAGGGAAGGCCCTTTCCTGTTTCAGCATGACAATGCCCCTGTGCAAAAATCGAGATCCATACATAAATGGTTTGTTGAGATCTGTGTGGAAGAACTTGACTGGCTTGCACAGAGCCCTGACCTCAACCCCATCGAACACCTTTGGGGTGAATTGAAACGCCGACCGCGAGCCAGGCCTAATCACCCAACATCAGTACCCAACCTCACTAATGCTCTTGTGGCTGAATGGAAACAATTCCCAGCAGCAATGTTCCAACATGAAAAGTCTTCCCAGAAGAGTCCATATGAATGCCCATGATTTAGG
The DNA here is from genome assembly GCF_002910315.2 of Salvelinus sp. IW2-2015. Classification (NCBI taxonomy): domain Eukaryota; kingdom Metazoa; phylum Chordata; class Actinopteri; order Salmoniformes; family Salmonidae; genus Salvelinus; species Salvelinus sp. IW2-2015. The sequence goes on along the minus strand of NC_036874.1, from coordinate 16,232,294 downwards.
AATGAGATGTTTGACGAGCAGGTGTCCACATACTTTGGGTCATGTAGTGTATTTATTCTCTTTATCGGGAAATATGATATTTAGTAGGGATATTTTTATAACACTGTGCTATATTACCCAATGGTCTGCCTAATTTTTACTCTAAGGTATTGAAATCTACCTGCCATGTGGTGACTGTCTGTTTCCCTTCCCTTGCAGCAAGGCTGGCCACGGTGCCTTTGTGCCATTCACCAAGCTGTTGATGGCCTGGGAGTGATGACATCACAGTCTCTATGGTGGAGGGTTACATCTGGATGAATCATATGGACTCTTTGGCATCAATTACGAATGGTCTCTGAAAGTAAACTTACACTACTGGTCAAAAGTTTTAGAACACCTACTTCAAGGGTTTTTCTTTATTTTTACTATCTTCTACATTGTAGAATGAAAGTGAAGACATAAAAACTATAAAATAACATATGGAATCATGTAGTAACCAAACAAGTGTAAAACAAATGAAAATATATTTTATATTAGAGATTCTTCAAATAGCCACCCTTTGCCTTGATGACAGCTTTGCACAATCTTGGCATTCTCTCAACCAGCTTCACCTGGATTGCTTTTCCAACAGTCTTGAAGGAGTTCCCACATATGCTGAGCACTTGTTGGCTGCTTTTCATTTACTCTGCGGTCCGACTTATACCAAACCATCTCAACTGGGTTGAGGTCGGGGGATTGTGAAGGCCAGGTCATCTGATGTAGCACTCCATCACTCTCCTTCTTGGTAAAATAGCCCTTACACAGCCTGGAGGTGTGTTAGGTCATAAATCACAGACAGTGTCACCAGCAAAGCACCCTCACACCATAACACCTCCTCCTCATGAAGCTGGCTGAGAGAATGCCAAGAGTTTTGGCACACTTGTTTGGTTACTACATGATTCCATGTGTTATTTCATAGTTTTGATGTCTTCACTATTATTCTAGAATGTAGAAAATAGTAAAAATAAAGAAAAACCCTTGAATGAGTAGGTGTTCTAAAACTTTTGACCGGTAGTGTATAGGCACAAGTTTACTGGGAATATTGCACCTCTGATGTAGCTACTGTACAACCAACATGCTTCAAAGATCATAGAACTGTCAATATCGGCCCTGTATTAATGACCAACATTGGCAAAAGAAAAAGAGGAGAACAAAATTATAAATACTATATACAGTAGTATATGCTGTACATGTATACAGTGGTATATGTGGGATGTTTTCTTTGTGTTCAGAAATAATGTAACACTCTTGTAGCATCAAATAGTATTAGCTTATTATGCATTTCGATAAAAGTACACTATGCAGTATATCTTGTTCATGACATAGCCAATAGAAATATTTGGAATTATGGATGTGCAATAAACATTTAGAGTCTCCCAATGACAAATACTAGAACATACAGTGCTGTGAAATAGTATTTGCCCCCTTTCTGATTTGATCTGTTTTTGCATATTTTTGATACTGAATGTTATCAGATCTTTAACCAAAACTTAATGTTCGATAAAGGGACCCTGAGTTTACAAATTACAGCAAAAATGTATACTTATTTGATTTGCTTAATTAACACATTTATGGAGCTCCCAATTCCCCTGTGTGAAAAAGTAATTGCCCTCTTTACACTCAAAACTGGTTGTGCCACCTTTTGCTGCAATGACTGCAACCAAAGGCTTCCTGAAATATTTGATCAGTCTCTCACATCACTGTGGAGGAATTTTGGCCCACTCTTGCGTGCAGAACTGCTTTAACTCGGCGACATTTGTGGGTTTTCAAGCATGAACTGCTCGTTTCAAGTCCTGCCACAACATCTCAATTGGGATTAGTACTGGACTTTGACTAGGCCATTCCAAAACTTCAAATTTGTTGCTTTTTAGCCATGTTCATGTAGACTTGATTGTGTGCTTTGGATCATTGTCTTGCTGCATGACCCAGCTGCGCTTCAGCTTCAGCTAACAGATGGATGACCTGACATTCTCCTGTAGAATTCTCCGATACAAAGCAGAAATCATGGTTCCTTCTATTAAGGCAAGTTGACCAGGTCCTGAGGCAGCAAAGCATCCCCAATCCATCACACTACCACCACCATGCCTTTGGTATAAGGTTCTTACTGTGGAATGCAGTGCTTGGTTTTTGCCAGACATAAAGGGACCCCATGTCATCATTAAAGTTATACTTTTGACTCATCTGTCCATAGAACATTCTTCCAAGAGTATTGATGATCATCCAGGTGCTTCCAGGCAAAGTTGAGACAACTTTTTGGACAAGATGGGTCCCATTATGTCTGGCGAAAACCAAACACTGCATTCCACAGCAAGAACCCCATACCAACGGTCAAGCATGGTGGTGGTAGTGTGATGGTTTGGGGATGCTTTGCTGACTCAGGACCAGTACGACTTGCCTTAATAGAAGGAGTCAGTTCTGCATGGAAGAGTGGTCCAAAATTTCTCCACAGCGATGTGAGAGACTGATTATTGCAGCTAAAGGAGGCACAACCATTTATTGAGTGTAAGGGGGCATTTCCTTTTTTTCATACAGGGGAATTAGGTGTTGCATAACTTTGTTAATTAAATAAATAAAATAAGTATACATTTTGTTATTTGTAAACTCAGGTTCCCCTTATCTAATATTATGCTGTTCAATGATATCAGTTGACCTGTGAATGCCTTACAATGAGAGATTTACACAAATATATTAAAAATCATGATTTATGATACTGTCAAAACGGCTGGATCATGTGATTAGCATTTCTAATTCAGGACTCCAAAATAAAAGCTCACACTCATGAGGTGTTATAACATACATCGATTCTGGAGATATCCAAGCATTAAAGTGATAATTCACTTTTTGTTGTTGAAGTTTTTGTTTATTTTTGTGAACTATCCCTTTATCTATCACTTTAACGCAGATGTCAATGAAATTACTTATTGAATGACCAAGACGAGTTTCATCAAGCTCTTGCTATTACTGGATTATTGGTTATTGTACTGGGCATTGTACAAATGTTTGATAATAGGATCGCCAGAGTTCGCATGAAGTGTTTACACATGGAACAACAGGTGCAGTACTATAAAGAAGTGTCTCAGATCTAAGTTATGTAGTATGCTATGCATCATGCGCCATCTATTCATTCCCAGCTTCAATTAATTCAACCCTTCTTCCCTGCAACTCTTCCCCAGGTTGTTGCTGTAAACGAGAAATCTGGTCAAATGTACAAATGACTATCTTGGGTTGTATTTGACTGATCGATTGATCATTGCGAAATAAATTCTACCCATTTCCTCAAGCAGAGCATCTTTATGAAAAAGAGTTACCCTCATTTCCTGTAACTAGGTTGTGCAACTATTTATGAACTATTTTTATGAGTCACACTGTACCGTACCTTGGCCCGTTTTCCCACGAGTATCTTATGGCTAAGTTCATCTTTAGAACCTTCGTAGGAGCATTGTTACATCTACGAGCTGTTTCCCAAAACCATCGTTTCTAAAGCTGCTCTTAAAAACGATTGTTATTTAATGATTGCCTCAGACCGCACTTAGAACGGCTAAGTGCGTCCTTAGAGGCGTTTTTGCCCTTCTGCGTCACTGTATTCACAGATCTACGCTAAACACAACATCCAGATGTTTATCCGTCTTTCTGTGACCGCCGATACCGAATGTGATTCCTACAATTACGTTTCTAATTTCTTTGCAATCGTTACTAACAAGCGAAGAATATACCGATGCTTCAAATGAGATGACTGTATTAAAAGATAAATACATTAGTCTTTCATGTTTCTTTGAATCAAGTTTTATTTAGCTATTTGTATGCTACTGCCTGTTATTTTTTGCCACAATATATTTGATGATATGTAACATGTGTGCAATAATGTGCTAAACGTTGATTTAGTTTATAATTATAGGATAAGCATTCAAATACGCCTCCTAAATATTTGTAGGACAATAGCACACATAACATCGAGATAATATAGTATATGCCATGTAACAGACACTTTTATCCAAAAGGGACTTACAGTTGTGCTTGCATACATGTTCACATGGATGGCCCCAGCGGGAATCGAACCCACAATCCTGGCATGTTGCGCTGCAGGAAGTGAGCCACACAGGACCCCATCTTTTTTGCCGTTCACATTCTATACATGTAGTCAGAAATATCACATCTGTTTGTTTCTACAAAGCCTTCACGGTCTGACAATAAAGCAGCCCCTTTCCCCAACACACGGCTGACTTTAATAAGGTCTACAGTCATATCTCAGGGCAAGTAGCCTTGTGTCACTTAGGGCAAGGCAGCCCCCATCTTGGTATCTCTATAACTCAGTGAACTCAGAAYATGACATGAAAATGCACTACAGTCACATACCTGTGCAGATCTGACAGGGGAATATTAGTGGGAGGTTTTCAAGTACCTACAATAGCATTCCTTAAAGTACAGGGCAAAGGGAAACCCGTAGGGCTTGGGAGTGGAGGCTTGAGATCTGAGGCTGCATGTCTCCGGCTTAAAAACAGAGAAAACTGTCTGGAATTCAGTTTGAGTGTTTTGCTAAAGCTTGCAATGTGAATCATAGCCGCACAACGATCAGATTTGAAAACCTATGCTGGATTTTCAAAGAATATAGGGTGTGTGTATGGGATAGAGTGAGGAGGCCGATGTGCGGAAGAGCATGAGCATGATGCATGTTAGCTTGGCATATTCAATAACTAGCTTCATCAAATCTGGCATGAGTCTAAGCCTTAAAAAGGTGCAATTTTGCTACATAAATTTTGGGATTTATAAATTAATGATATATACCCAGTGATTCTTGAAGAATATAACTTATTAATGCCTCATGAGTTCAACTGTAGTACCCCCAAAACATAGTTGAAGCTATCATTTTGATATCATGGATTGTCAGTCCTTGCCTCCATAGCGCTTTCTCTGAATTTGAGAGTATTTCTCCAGCCCCGTCCCTCAGCTTTTTAGCAAAATGGGCTGGGAGGACGCTTTGTTAATGTTTCAACTGCTGATTGCCCCTTCAAAAGGAGACTTCCGGCTCTATCCAATCAGATCGGCTTTAGCCGACATCTGCATAGCGGTTGTTTTGGTCAGAGGTGGAACTGCGTTAGAGCTGTCAAATCCACAAGCGGCTCCTGGCATTATACCGAAAGCGGACATTGCCATTGGTTGCACTGAGTCGCATTAAGAGAAATCCTATGCAGCCTTGTTTACAAGTTCGAACACTGGAATGTGATATGTAATCTACACCTAGATTAGGCTGATAGAACATCATTAAATGAAATAATGAGGATTTCTATTTAGCCTACACTTTCTCATTCTGAACTTTTAACGCAAGTGGAACGTATGCTTCTTCCTGACAATGATCAAGAGCAGCTGCTCACTGATTTGACATCTCCAATGCAGTTACACCTCCGACACCGTCAAAAAAGGTAACTCTTACACTTAAAGGTAACTCTGTATGACATTCAATTAAATGAAGATTCTTTGTTACACTGTGTGCCTAATGTATATTTACAGAATGACAGGGACATGCCATCACATCTCACACAACATGTCTAAAATATCTACATGACATGGCATATTTAAATTTTATTTAGCTAACCTAATCGTAGCAGGCGTAAAACACCTGAGCGGGACACCCCACATTCGGGTCATGATGAGAAAAAAAATAAACTGTTTGGAGAGGTTCTCTTCTGCACTGTTCAACCAATCCAGTAAATGTGGAGGAGGAGTTAAGATAGTGTCGCTTTGCTAACATTTTTGGATGGAAACATCTTCAAAGAGCAAGCTAGCAAACATGACGTAGCTAGCTGCTAGACAGATATTATCTAGTGTTGTCTAGTGATAATGGAATAGCCGGGAAAGTTGACAAGAACGAAATTGGTATGTGGTTTCTGTTGACTTTGTGGCAAGAACTTCATCTCGCTAAAACCTACATGAGGGTGGCTCTCCAGGAACAGGGATGGAGAGCCCTGAGCTATGGTCATCATCAGATCCTCATCACGGAGCACATGACTGTCTACATCAGGGGTGTCAAACTCATTCCACGGAGGGCCTAGTGTCTGCAGGTTTTTGGTTTTTCCTTTCAATAAAGCCCTAGACAACCAGGTGTGGGGAGTTCCTAACTAATTAGTGATGTTAATTCATCAATCAAGTACAAGGGAGGAGCGAAAACCCGCAGACACTCGGCCCCCCGTGGAATGAGTTTGACACCTGTGGTCTACACTGTCAGGCACTGAAACAAGAGACACAATGGACGTGCCATATCATTGTGCGGTAGCTTGAGACAATACAGAGACATGACATTAGAAAATACAGACAGGTMTATTTCAAACCTCTCATTTTAGTGTAACATGATTTCCCAACATTCAAAGGCAGTGGTTAAGCGCTATATAAATGAATAGAAAATGAGTGCGTAACCCTTTATTACAGATAAGTACTAGGTACTGGTAAATACTTGGCAACAAATTGAACTATTTGGTATAGTAGCTATTTGTAGTCTGAAGAAACAAAGTGGCCTACTCTAAAAATATATAATAATTGCTGAGAAATAAAATGCCTAGTTTTACCTGTTAATTATTTCAAGTACCTTGTAGTTATGACTGTATTAATACTAATAACCTGATTTGAAGCTGGTGGTACCATGAGATAGCATAATAATAACAACATTCTGACTTTAAATACCTAGCTAGTACTTACCGTACTGTTAAACACAAAGTTTTAAAATAAAATAAAAAGTTTAACAATTTGTTTAGACCAAGAACTACTCCAAATGTCCATGATAATTGAATTATACATTTGACATGTTTAGGCACTTAAAAATCTACAAAGTGGATAGCCAGCAACTATCATAGAAACATAGTTAAAGTAATTGTCCAGTGAAAATCTCACTTAAAAAAAAAAAGTTATTCTGTTAACGCATACCCAAATAATGTTGATGACTCATATTATACTTGTATGTGGCCAAAGCATTAATTGGAGAAACCATTCCAAAAAAAAGACCCTTAAACTCAAACAAACAGCAAGCATTTTATAAAATATTTCCTCAGAGGATGATGTCATCCTCCTGAAGAGCTTGAGCTGGCCAATCAGCAGTCTATTCGCATGAATATATATTTTTAAAAAACGATGTACACCCACACCCTTCCAACACAGAAAAGCTGCTTTTTAAACATACTTAAAACATTTGGGATGGAAAACTATTTCACTCATACTGTATTGTAATTAATTATAGGTCATATTTCATAGAAATCRGGAAACACTGRACAGTTACTTTAAAATATCTATTGGATTTACCCAGTCTTTGGTGATACAAGAGACCCTCASAAGCCATACAGTACATATTACAGTACACATATTTTTATACATTAATCTTGCTGAAAACGTCACATTCTGGTCTATGAGGGAATTAGAACATTTGGATCAATGACAAAAAGTGCTTCTCCAACATTGAGTTCTTTGGCAGCTTCTTCCACATATACTCTTGGTTAAAAGGATACTGTATAGTGTTTGGGGCTCTTTGGGCGTAGCTTTATACCATTGCATTCCACACTGCATAAAGAGATGGAATACCGAATATTTGTCTATGAGACAGGAAATACACTATGGCCATCAAAACCACAATATTTTAAAAAACATAGTAAAAAATGTGGCATTTTAGACAAGAACATTATGTTAGACAATTATTTCTTATTGCATGAGAGCTGAATTTCAGACAAACGAGAGATCACATACCGCATATCCCAAATGATGATACAATATGCATCAACAGTCAAACACTCTAGATTCACGTTTGCCGTGGTACTGAGTCTAGAGGCAAGATTTGACGACACTGTTATAATATACAACTTCAATAAGTCAAAAATCGCAAATAATCCAGTTAAACACGACAGGGGATTCATCCCGATTCTCCACACTTCTCCCAAACGGTGAACACACTACCTGTCAAGGATTTCACATAAGCTATGCAAGCACATGACCGCGAAGGAAGGACAACATTGACAACAAAAATGTTGCCCTCTCACATTCAAACGGTTCAAACCGTTAGAGTAAATKAAAGGAAAAGCACAAGAGAATTACCCAAGGCACATTTTCACCCAAGTATCCCATTGACATCAATGAATGATTTACGTGGAAGTTAGAGTTGTGCAAGCTTATCTCAACCCTGAATCAACTCCTTAGACAAGATGCTTAGAGGCATCAGAAGGCACCTCTCTGAGATTTGAGGTTGAGGATCTCTGCAGCCAGCTTCTGGGCATCCATCATGTGAGGGAACATTCCCATGACCGTATCCACCTGGTGGGGGTTGAAGATGGCCTGCAGTTTCTTACGGAGCTCCTCTCTCTCTGTGTCAAAGGCAGAAGGTGGAGGTGGCTGGGCCCAGGAGTCGTGTTCCTGCTGATCCCTGTAAGATGAGTGGGGGGCTCCATGCGGGGTAGGGGGCTGATGGAGGTGGGGGCCGGGGGGGAGGCTACAGGACGCCCTAGCCTGGGGGACCCCGCCATGGAAGGGGTCTGACCAGTACTTCTGGGGGTGCTGATGGGGGTGGAAATGGTGTGCCCCCACCCCATCTTGCTGGAAGTTGCAGGGGAGGCTGTAGTGGTGCATGTTGGGTGGGAACAGAGGAGGCGAGTAGGTGTCATACCTCGGCTGGGATTGGGAGTGGGAATCGAGGTGTGGGTTGCTGTGGTGCTGCTGCTGGGGACCCGAGGATGGAGCCAAATGGAAACACCTGCAGGGCTGGGGGCTGTCCTGGGCCAGACTCTCTGGATGCATGCCTGGATGTCTGGAACCAGAGGGGAAGCCCTGCTGTTGCTGCTGCCTGGGCCTGAAGGCCTTGCTGTGTCCTTGGGACACATCCGAGTACTGGCTCTGGCTCTCATAGGAGCCAAAACCAGAGTCCAGGCACTCATGGGAGATGCTGGCATAGGGGAGGTCAGTAGTAGTGGATGGGGAGAGCATACTGGGCCAGTCCATCTGTCCTTGGCCTACTGCTGTGGGGCTGCGGGCCTGCTGGTTCCTACTGGAGCGCAACCCATCCCAGTATAGCAACGTGTTCTCAGTTACCTGGCTCTTGGGACCCTCCCTCAGGGAACGGCGGGGCTCTAACGTCAGCCTGTGCTCCAGGTCATTCTCCAGAGAATAGGAGGGAAAGGATCCCGGGTCGGACTGGTGGCCCCTCAGGTGTGACATCATGGGATTCCGGTCCTCTTTTGCCGAGGAGAGCCTTGCCTTCTCCCTTAGCTCGTCAGCCAACGAGGAGTGGGATTGGTGAGTGCGCTCAGGGTGGTAGAACTTACACTTTACACCGTAGGTGCACTTTTTACCTGAAATAGAAAACATAAATGACAGTTACTAAACATGACAGTTATTACAGTATTACTACCTAAATCTAAAATAATACTGTTAACTCTACAGGAGAAAGTATCTGGATTCTTCACAATGAGTCTCAGATTAGAAGTGCTGATATAACATCAGTTATGCCTAATGGAGACCTGATCCTAGCTTAGTACTTTGTTTCAACAAGACAGGTTTTAAACTAAGCTTCAGTGTTCAGACAATCAAATTAGAACCCTATGGTACCTCACACACATATCTCTATGGTTGATATCTTACCATAAGGACAGAGTTGGCGCTTGTGTTCCGGCAGCAGAGGCTTCTTCCTCAGGAAGTTCTCCAGACTGGGACCATGACGGCCAAGCGGGTCATCTGGGGGCATGAATCTGGGCCGGGAAATGGGTAATATTGATCAGAAACCCACACAGGCAGAGAAGTGATAGAGGATCTAATCTATAAAATCGACAAGAACAATAAAACGTGGTGCAGTCAGAGGCAATGTTTGCTTTTCCTGTCTGAAATAATGACATGAATACATGTCTCATTAATCATCCTCTAACCATACAGGAGTGGTCACCAACCTTTGAGTCAAGATCATTTGGAGTCAAAATGCAAGCTGAGATCTACCGCACAGATATTTTTTTTAGAAGATTACATAAAAAAAGCATTCGCAATATTAACCTATTAAAAACAGTACTGTAACAATTAGGTTTATGCAGTAGGCTATAGGCCCAATACATTGTCACCGCATATTGGMTTTGCTTGAATTGTCCTGCAAATGTATTGTTGTTCGTACCATTTTTATAGATTTTAGGTAGGCTACACAATCACACCGGTAATAGATCAGTTGTTGTATTACTTGTGAGGCACAGCCGMGTGAACTACATTTAAATAAYAATGTATTTTACTGGGCTGATGGTGCCTGCATCTGATGGTCAGTCTCAGCGGAGGGAGAGAGCAGCAGACTGAAGGTTCACCTCTTAACGTCCCTACGCTTTCCCTTTCCTCCGTAGACCAAAARGGGACGCCGTCTTCCAGCTGATGGCAAAACTCGAGTCGCACAGCATTATTTCTGCCTCTGGACAAATACATGTTGTTACTCCTTTGAACAGAGRAAGTGAAATATTCCTCGATATTAAAAAAAGACCCAAGCCGCTAATAATAACCAYGCAAGCCTATCGATACACCTTCCTACTCATTCATTACAGCTTCAGTGCTGGTTGTAGCGCGAGTGGGAGTAAGATGAACGTGCATTTTATGGATAATAAAGGTGTTGAATAAAAAGTGTTGAGTGCTGAGCAAGAACTTAAACAGGAACACACTCATAAAAACACCAGCTTGTCGCTGTATTTGTTGAATCATGGTTTTAAAAGTCAACAGTGCGAGACTAATAAAAAACAGGAACGCAAGGCTTTATCGTTGGGTTTTTTACAGAAATGTTTGGCGATCGTCTAGGAATGCCTTGGAGATCGACCAGTTGGTGACCAGGGCCTAACAGTATATGACACTACGMCAGTATCTGCTCTAAAGGTCAAATCTGCTTTTCGGAACCAAGTTGCTCGCTATTTCTGGGCTGAATCCTGACTGGAGCACTATGTGCATGACTCAAATAGYTCTACATCAATCCATGATTAATAAAATTTTAAAAAGTAAGTTAAAAACCTGTTTATACATTTCATGTTTCTGTCCAAAATCAGTATTAATGACAGATGTCACCTGCTGAAACCCCCCATACCACATGTATGGTCCCCCTGCCCGGGGGGGGGATTGAATTCCTGGCCTMTTCACCATTGTATCTTCTCTCCTTAATTCATGCCTGCCACTGTCAACCCCCCCAGTACTCACTTGTCATTGACGAAAGAGTACATAAGCAGCCTCTCCTCGATACAGCGCTTCCACTCCGGACGCTCTCCCTGCAGGTCCCTATAGGTGTCGTTGGACACGATCACGCCGTYCGACTCGTAGGCATGCTTCACAATAAAACGGTCGTCGTAGCAGACCACCCTTTTACCACCGACGCGTCTCGAGGGAGTGAAGACCACTATCTTCTTCTTCTCCAGCTCCATTAGAATGTGTTGGTCTGGAAATAAAATGTGCAGATGTTTCACCAAGTGCTTTTTTATGGCCCAGTCTAGGGCCTGTATCCATAAAGCTTCTCAGAGTAGGAGTGCTGATCTAGGATCAGTTTTGCCGTATAGATCATAATCAATACGATTACATGGTTCGCTTTATGTTTGGTCTTTCATCATATTGGAATTCTGTTTGACACAAATTATTCCACTGCCTTAATGGTTAATGTCTTCTTAGTACACATTAACATGACTAATATTTCAAAACAAAAACAACATATTCTATACCTTTGCATGATAAACAAGCCAGGTGACACTATGATAATAAAGGGTTGCTGTCACGTTCGTCGTAAGGATCGGACCAAGGCGCAGAGTGAGTAGAGTTCCACAATTTTAATAAACAGAAACTCACTTAACAAAACGTGAAGCTATACGAATAGTGCAGACAGGCAACTAAACATAGAACAAGATCCCCAATCAGAGACAACCATAAACAGATGTCTCTGATTGGGAACCATATCAGGCCAACAACACCCCTAGACATACAAAACTAGCGTACCCACCCTAGTCACACCCTGACTTAAATATATAGAAAAACAGAGYTATCTAAGGTCAGGGCGTGACAGTTGCATAACATTGCTTTAGTCAAATATGGTATATTGTCCCAAATCAAACAGGGGACACAAAACAAATCCATCAACTGTGGGGGAAAAAAAATCCCTGAGACAAAACCATCAATCACTTAAAACAAATATTACATGACTGGCTAATTATTACATAAGCTGTTCAAACTTCACAACCTACATCCCCAATATCACATAACATGGAAACCTCCCAGCAGACTAAATTAAAACATTGACAAATACATTCAAAATCAACGTTGAATAAATGGACCTGTGTACACAGTGTGAAAATGGATAATGGAAATTTTCATTTAAATAAACAAAATGGACAAGCTAAAGGCAACAATGTTCAGTAATCCAACTTTGGAAAGGACTGCCGCCATATTCATATGGTGTCTCAAAGTAGGAGTAGCGATCGAGGATCTGGTCCCCCCCTGTCCATGTCATCTTATCCAATATGACCTAAAAATGATGTATTTTTGTCCTAGAACAGCACTCCTACTGATACACTTGAATATGGACCCTAAATATGTGTGAGACATAGGGCTCCATATTGAACAATTTTCTTTAGGTTTTTAGAGACTACTATTGACTAAAGCCTGAAAATCACTCACAAATGTCAACTGTCTGTGTCAAAAATGCTTTGATAGTTCAGGTAACAACAATTACTTGACACTTAAACCTTAACGCTCTGCTTGATTGTAAACAGTTAAAGACACAGACAGTAACCTGGGTGTGAGAAAAACAGTTGCACTTCCTGGTTGGGGATTTCCCAATTCCCAGGTAGGACTGACGGTCGTGGTTAATTTTACTTCCTGGTTACTGGGATTGAAAATAACTTTTGGCTTGCTTGCTCCACCTCAGACAGATCCACTGAACCATGCAAGCAGCGGGTACTAGGTGATGATGCATCAGCTTCAAATAGTGGTCCGCCCTACTGCACCCTGGCTTTGTTAGTGGATACGCTAGGTTAACACAAACCCCTAACAACTGATAACCAATAGCCTTCAGGTACATGGACAAGAGTCACTGCTGTGCTTGACAACATGTGGGTTGAAGCAATCACAATTGGGTCAATTTATTTATAATTTCTTTCAGAAAGCCTAGAGTATGACGTCAGGCAGTAGTTACGGATTTCAGTATTTCAACATTTGTCCAGCAATACCCTCCGGTGGAGTTTCCCAATGCCTTTTGCCTCAGTCTCATGTTACAGACACATCACATGACTGGAAACATACTGTAGGTGCAGTGAGTGTACTTACCAAACCCCTGCATACCAATGAGATAAGGGAATGTATTGCATTATTTTAAAGCAACAGTCAATGAATAGAGTACAGTATTTTATTGTAGTGTGTTGATTTAGTTTGTGTTTTCAAAATCCCCTGGTATTAAATAAGTATTAATATTCAGAAAGAGATACTAGTCTAATTCGAACTACAGTGCATTCGGAAAGTATTCCGACCCCTTGACTTTAAAAAAAATAATTCCGCTACGGCCTTATTCTAAAACGGATTAAATGTTTTTTTCCCCCTCATCAATCTACACACAATACAACATAGTGACAAAGAAATTTAAATAAGTATTCATACCCTTTACTCAGTACTATGTTGAAGCACCTTTGGCAGCAATTACAGCCTCGAGTCTTCTTGGGTATGACGCTACAAGCTTGGCACACCTGTATTTGGGGAGTTTCTCCCATTCTTCTCTACAGATTCTCTCAAGCTCTGTCAGGTTGGATGGGGAGTGTCGCTGCACAGCAATTTTCAGGTCTCTCCAGAGATGTTCGATCAAGTTAAAGTCCCGGCTCTGGCTGGGCCACTCAAGGACAGAGACTGTCTCGAAGCCACTTCTGCGTTGTCTTGGCTGTGTGCTTAGGGTAGTTGTCCTGTTGGAAGGTGAACCTTCGGCCCAGTCTGAGGTCTCGAACGCTCTGGAGCAGGTTTTCATCAAGGATCTCTCTGTACTTGTTTCCCAGTCCCKGCCGCTGAAAAACATCCCCACAGCATGATACTGCCACCACTATGGCTCACTGTAAGGTTGGTGCCAGGTTTCCTCCAGAAGTGATGCTTGGCATTCAGGCCAAATCATTCATTCTTAGTTTCATCAGATCAGATGTTTCAGATCAGAGGTTTGAGAGTCCTTTGGGTGCCTCCAAATGGGCTGTCATGGGCCTTTTACTGAGGAGTGGCTTCAGTCTGGCCACTCTACCATAAAGGCCTGATTGGTGGAGTGCTGCAGAGATGGTTGTCCTTCTTGAAGGTTCTCCCATCTTCATAGAGGAACTCTGGAGCWCTGTCAGAGATGACCATTGGGTTCTTGGTCACCTCCCTGACCAAGGCCCTTCACCTCCGATTGCTCAGTTTGGCTGGGTGGCCAGCTCTAGGAAGAGTCTTGGTGGTTCTAAACTTCTTCAATTTAAGAATGATGGAGGCCACTGTGTTCTTGGGGACCTTCAATGCTGCAGAAATTTGTTGGTACCCTTCCCCAGTTCTGTGCCTCGAACACAATCCTGTCTCAGAGTTCTGCAGACAATTCCTTTGACCTCATGGCTTGGTTTTTGCTCTGACATGCACTGTCAACCGTGGGACCTTATATAGACAGGTGTGTGCATTTCAAAATCATGTCCAATCAATTGAATTTACCACAAGTGGACTCCAATCCAGTTGTAGAAACATCTCAAGGTTGATCAATGGAAACAGGATGCTCCTGAGCTCAATTTTGAGTCTCATAGCAAAGGGCCTGAATACGTATGTTAAGGTATGTTTTTTTATTTTTAATACATTTTGCTAAAATTTTATGAGAATTTTTTTGTATTTAATAACACTATTTGTGAATCTCACCTGTGATGGGGACATCAGGCCTGGGCTGCTCCTTGCGCCATGACGGTACAAACACAATGACGGTTGAGTGACCTCTATCCAGGAAATAGATCACTGCCAACTCAATTCCCCTACAGGAGAACACTTGTTTGTTACCATGACTAGAAGGGAGACAAGAGAGCAGGAAATAGGATAAATAAATATGTCATTACTTTCGATGAATCAACAAACATTTCTAGTGAAGAGGGCAGAGAGGTGAAGGTGCAGTTGTCGATCTCTGATTGTTTCATTGATAAAAATAAAAAAGGTAGAGCAAAGCTAATTTGACGTCTGTCTACAATGCATCCGCCTCACAGTGGCAATGCAAGCGAATGACAAGGTTTGCAGTTAAAAAAATAAAAATGCAGGAACACAGGCTCTTTCTGAGGAGTAAAGTAACACGACATCATTAAAGTAATATAAGATAATAACATATGACAGAATGACAGCTACACTGTACATCAAGGTCCTATTTTACGTATAGCAGAGCTAAATAACACTTGCAGAGAGACCTTTGAACTTTATTGGACAATAAATATAAAACACCAGGTAAGAAAAAAAGAATAATAACTTCGGCTAAACGTAAAAACATCACATGGTAGGGTGAGTGGGTGAAAACGAGCTTTGGTGATGACATTTTACCAAGACAAATATGATTCTTTATGTTCTAAATCATTCAGTCGGGTCTTTCTCTAACATATCGTTAACATTATATCCAAAAAAAGTCTGATTTTGCATCCTAATATATCCAATAATAAGCACTGAGCTCTTTTGACAGAGCGTTGACGCTCCTTGCAGCAACTTTTTACGATTTGACATGTTGTGCTCTTCTGCTGTTTCTGTGGGTCGCAAAAAGGCGAAATAAGCACGACACGAGTGKAATTAAACGTAAAAGTCTTAGGATCAAGTGCCWTGCTCAAGGGTACATCAACAGACTTTTTKGGGATTTGAGCCAGCGATCTTTCATTTACTGGCCCAATGCTCTGAACTGCTAGGCTACCTGTCGCCACATGTGAATCGGACATTCCTTTGAACATATACGCGGATCGTGTTTCCTTATTGGTTTATGACTTGAATAGAGTACAAAACACACACTGTATACTCAAATAGCTAGGTAATCAAACTGTCATCAACAAGATCTAAAACATGTTGGTTTGGGTCCATCCATGTAATAAGGGAGCAGGCAGTTAAAAATGGTCATTAATGCAAATACTTGAACTAAGAAGACATAATAGGACTTGAGTGACAATGTCGTCTGGCCTGTTCAATATGAACTCTATCCTGACAATATAAACACCGCCTTGACACATAGCTATCACTGGGAGCCAGTGCGAGGCAGAGACTTGCGTAGGAGATTTGCATATAGTACAGCATTAACCTTAGCAAAGGCATGCACAGGCATGGCCAACTACCTCTTCAACCACAGCTGACAAAATTGCATTAAGGTGTATGAGAAGAGCGTGTGATTCTCGTGTTGGAAGGGTCATAGTTCAACAGCTGATAATGAGTAGTTGCACACCTGTAGTTTTACAGGTATTCTTCACATAGCTGCCTGTCATTATCATTGTGATGTACAACAAACCACATGAGGAGAACATAATACAATACATCCGCKTCATCTAATTTCTCAACCACAATAACACCTTAATTAACCCTTACAGGACAGGACTGTCATGAACATGACATACACGTGTGCACCAACACAGCTGAACTCATTGAAACACTTCAATGGAACACTTCAATGGAACGCTAGCTCTTACAAACATAACAAGAAAATAAGTGATTTGACTCGCTCACCTCATGGCCACATTGCTGCCGTCAATAACGATAGGTTTCAGTCCACTGTCTGTGTCCTTCCTGTCTTCCAGTGATGGGACTGGTCTGTCTCTCTGGGGGCCATGGGTCCTAGAGGAGGCCATGCTGGAGCCTGTGTGGCTTGTGGGGCCAGTAGTATTGTCACCACTCTCAGGGATGGTTGAGTTAGAAGTACTAGTGCTGGCTTCACTGCGGACCAGCTCCCCCAGTACAGAGTTGGTGTCAGTACTCAGGCCTAGCTTAAGCAGGGCGGCCCGAACCTCYATGGGGGAGTAGCCCAACTTTCTGAAGAAGTCCACCCTGAGCTGGAGCTCTCCTGGGTTGGGTTCAAACGGACCAGTGACTGGGGTCTGGAGGCTGGGAAAGGCCTGGTCCATGCTCTACTACTCTCTGTCTGGGATTTATTGTACAGCATGGGAGGGTTATGACCTATTTTTCATGTTGATACTGTTGCCTGGATTGAACAGAGAGAGACTTCAGTTAAATTCAAGACAATGTTATGGAAATATACTGAACAAAAATAGTCCAAAAAACATTCAGGTGCTTTTTGGCAAACATGAGTCAACTTTTTGGATAGCAGTTCTCCCATTATGTCTGGCRAAAACCAAACACTGCATCCCACTGTAAGAACCTCATACCCACTGTCAAGCATGGTGGTGGTAGTGTGATGGTTTGGGGATGTTTTGCTGCCTAAGGACCTAGACGACTTGCCTTAATAGAAGGAAAAAGGAATTCTGCTAAGTATCAGAGAATTCTACAGGAGAATGTCAGGCCATCCGTCTGTAAGCTGAAGCTGAAGCGCAGCTGGGTCATGCAGCAAGACAATGATCCAAAACACACAATCAAGTCTACATGAAAAATTGCTAAAAAGCCCCAAAAAATTGGTTTTGGAATATCCTAGTCAAAATCCAGACCTAATCCCAATTGAGATGTTGTGGCAGGACTTAAAACGAACAGTTCATGTTTTAACACCCAAATGTTGCCAAGTTAAAGCAGTTCTGCACACAAGAGTGGGCCAAAATTCCTCCACAGCGATGTGAGAGACTGATCAACAACTACAGGAAGCATTTGGTTGCAGTCACTGCAGCTAAAGGAGGCACAACCAGTTATTGAATGTAAGTGAGCAATTACTTATTCACAAAGGGGAATTGGGTGTTGCATAACTTTGTTAATAAAAAAAAAAATCTAATAGGTATCCATTTTTGTTGTTGTTATTTGTAAACTCAGGGTCCCTTTATCTAATATTAGGTTTTGCTTGAAGATCTGATAACATTCATCATTAAAAATATGCAAAAATAGAGAAAATCAGAAAGGGGGCAAATACTTTTTCACAGCACTGTATAAAACGCAACAATTTCTAATATTTTACTGAGTTACAGTTCATATAAGGAAATCAGTCAATTTAAATAAATTCATTAGGCCGTAATCTATGGATTTCACAAGACTGGGAATACAGATTTGCTTCTGGGAATACAGATTTGCTTCTGTTGGTCACAAATACCAACAACAAAAAGGTAGGGGCGTGGCTCCGAAAACCAATCATTATCTGGTGTGACCACCATTCGCCTCATGCCGTGTGACATCTCCTTCGGATAGAGGTGATCAGGCTGTTGATTGTGGCCTGTGGAATGTTGTTCCACTCCTCTTCAATGGCTGTGAGAAATTGCTGGAAATTGGCGGTAACTGGAGCAYGCTGTTGTACACGTCAATTAAGAGCATTCCAAACATGCTCAACGGGCGACATGTCTGGTGAGTATACAGGCCATGGAAGAACTGGGACATTTTCAGCTTCCAGGAATTGTGTACAGATCTTTGCAACATGGGGCCGTGCATTATCATGCTGAAACATGAGGTGATGGCGGTGGATGAATGGCTCGACAATGGGCCTCAGCATCTCATCACTGTATATCTGTGCATTCAAATTGCCATAGATAAAATGCAATTGTGCTTGTTGTCCGCAGCTTATGCCTGCCCATACCAATACCCCCACCGGCACCATGGGGCACTGTTCACAACGTTGAAATCAGCAAACCGCTCTCCCATACTTCTGCCATCTGCCCGGTACAGTTGAAACCGGGATTAATCCGTGAAGAGCACACTTCTCCAGCGTGCATTTGCCCACTGAAGTCAGTTACGAAGCCGAACTGCACTCAGGTCAAGACCCTGTTGAGGATGACGAGCATGCAGATAAGCTTCCCTGAGGCGATTTCTGACAGTTGAAATTCTATGGTGTTRCAAACCCAGTTTYATCAGCTGTCCGATCGGGTGGCTGGTCTCAGACGATCCCGCAGGTGAAGAAACCGGATGTGGAGATCCTTGGCTGGCATGGTTACACGTGGTCTGCGGTTGTGAGGCCGGTTGAAAGTACTGGCAAATTCTCTAAAACGACATTGGCTTATAGTAGAGAAATGAACATTCAATTCAGCTCTGGTGGACATTCCTGCAGTCAGCATGACAATTGTACACTTCCTCAAAACTTGAGACATCTGTGGCATTGTGTTTCACATTTTAGAGTGGCCTTTTATTGTCCCCAACTCAAGGTACACCTGTGTAATTCTCATGCTGCTTAATCAGCTTCTTGATATGCCACACCTGTCAGGTGGAAGGAATATTTTGGCAAAGGAGAAATGCTCACTAACATTTTTACATACGGTCTGGAGTGATTTACATGTGCTATTATGGTTAAGTGTCCTGCTCAAGGGCACGGMGACAGATTGTTCACCTAGTCGGCTCAGGGATTCGAACCAGCAAACGAAACCCAACACTCTTAGCCTAGAGGTTATCTGCCACCCACTAACAGGGATGTAAACAAATGTGTGCACAACATTTGAGAGAAATACACTTTTAGTGCTTATGGAACATTTCTGGGATCTTTCATTTCAGCTCATGAAACATGGGACCAACACTTTATATTTTGGTTCAGTGTAGTTTGGCTGACATGCTGTATTATGTCAGAGTAATATGCAAATTATTCAGTTGACAACTTGACATATTGACTGTACTGCATTACGTTTCAGGCCTAATATCATTGTATTCACATTAGGCTAAAGTGTCAGAGGTCTACAGCAATTGCAAACGGTTTTTAGATTAGTGCAATGTATCACAGAAACCACACAATTAAACTGGTAACTTCCCAAATGTTATTCAACATTACCATAGCCTGAAACACCCTGGACGAATCAAAGACTAGATTAATCCCAAACGAATATGAAGTATTTACCCATGTAAATAATAAAATAGCATACACAAAAACTACATTAAAGGCCGACACTGGATTAAGGTATTCGTTGGTACAGAAGGAGAGCCTGGCGCCGTGTTTTTCCTCACGACAGTGAATACAAGGACAGGTGACACGTAAATCAGATTCATGTGACGTTTGAGTGAAAATAATAGAGTAAATCATGATCTTTGTACAAATACACAACGCTGACAATGGTGTTTAGAATTTACCTTAACTTTCAATTAGTGTTCCTCTTCGTGGTGCTCCATTTTCACCTCGACCATACCGCATTTCCGATTTACGCTATGACTTCGCAACCGCAGCACCTCCCTCTCTCGTACTCAAAAGTGTCCTTCCTTTATTCCTGTGTGGCCACGGGCCCAATTTGTTAAAGTCCTCCCAATTCGCCTTCAAATTATAGCCTACGCTACTGTAGAGCTACATTTTCTCAGTCCTAGCCTAGAAGTCAAATTCAATTCTTGAATTTCTGAAACTGAAACTAACCCTGTCCTGTTAAGGTAAAGTCTGATTTCTAAATCAGTTCACCAAAAATTATGGACATGTTATACCYGTAGGTATAGCAGCAGTAAATAGGGGTGCTGAGGGTGCTGCCTCCATAAAAATCGGAATAAAAAATAATAATTGAAAAAAAAGCTAGAAAACCTTTTTTTTTGTCTCACAAAAGCAGTGCACTGGGCCTTTACTAGTCCTGTATTAGCGGACCAGCTACCCCTCCCCCTTCCCCCCACCGCAGCACCACAACCCCAAACATCTTCCTGCAGCTATGCCTGATGTGTATGTGTATGTGATTGAAATTTAAAACAATCCACAGCAATTAAAAAAATAAAAATAAACCTCTGTGGCTAGATCATGTTCTCTGGTGAAGTTATTTTTTTAAATATACATATATTTTTTTACTTTTCTCCCAAATTTCATGGTATCCAATTGGTAGTTAAGGTCTTGTCTCATCGCTGCAACTCCTGTATGGACTCAGGAGAGGGAAARGTCAAGAGCTGTGCGTCCTCCGAAACACAACCCAGCCAAGCCACACTGCTTCTTGACACAATGCCCGCTTAACCCAGAAGCCAGCCGCACCAATGTGTCAGAGGAAACACCATGCAYCTGGTGACTGTGTCAGAGTGCATTGCACCTAGCCGGCCACAGGAGTCACTAGAACTGATGGGWCAAGAACATCCCTGCCGGCCAAACCCTCCCYTAACCCAAACGATGCTGGGCCAATTGTGCCCTGCCCCATGGGTCTCCMGGTCATGGCCAGCTTGTGGACTCGAACAAGGATCTCTAGTTGCACAGCTAGCATTGCGATACAGTGCCTTAGACCACTGCGCCACTCGGGAGGCATTCTGGTGTAGTGTTTTGAAGGAATTTATTTATTTGTGTTTAGACAGGAGTACATCATTTTGGCAAGTTCCATTCAATTTACATTAAGGGAAGCTTAGCTTATTGGACACGCCGCCTATGAGTATGTGTAAAGTGTTGCATGTGTAAGGCTTTGCATGTGTGTGATATGTTACTTCAAAGGTGAGGTTAGGCAAGTATGTGGATGTGGCCAGTTTGTCTGTGTATTTCAGGTTAATGAATTAGTTTGGTTGGTACCAGGGTGGTAGCACTATATTTTACAGTGCTAAAACAACAGGGTAACGTCCGGAAAGTAATAGGAAACAACAGCGAAATAAGACGGTAGCGACCAGGTAAGAACACGGTAATAACCCGTTAATAGTTACTATGTAGCTGCTAAAAACTGATATAAAGTTCTATACATTTCCCTGGTTGTTAGGCAAGATTCTSTGGTCTAATGAAACCAAGATTGAACTCTTTGGCCTGAATGCCAAGCATCGCGTCTGGAGGAAACCTGGCACCATCCCTACGGTGAAGCATGGTGGTGGCAGCATCATGYTGTGGGGATGCTTTTTAGCAGCAGTGACTGGGAGACTAGTCAGGATCGAGGGAAAGATGAACGGAGCAAAGTACAGAGATATCCTTGATGAAAACCTGCTCCAGAGCGCTCAGGACCTCAATCTGGGGCGAAGGTTCACCTTCCAACAGGACACAGCCAAGACAATGCAGGAGTGGCTTCAGGACACGTCTCTGAATGTGCTTGAGTTGCCCAGCCAGAGTCCAGACTTGAACCTGATCAAACATCTCTGGAGTGACCTGAAAATAGCTGTGCTGTGAAGCTCCCCATCCAACCTGACAGAGCTTGAGAGAATCTCGAGAGAAGAATGGGAGAAACTCCCCAAATACAGGTGTGCAAAGCTTGTCAAAAATCACTGCCAAAGGTGCTTCAACAAAGTACTGATTAAAGGGTCTGGAAGTTTACGTAAATGTGATATTTATTTTTTATTGTTTGCAAACATTTTCTGAAAACCTGTTTTTACGTCATCATTTTAAGCTATTGTGTGTAGATTGATGAGGGGAAAAAACTATTTTACCCATTTTAGAATAGAATAATGTAACAAAATGTGGAAAAAGTCAAGGGTCTGAGTACATTCCGAATGCACTGTATCTCCTGTACATAAAGGTGGAGGTTTAATTAATGAAACCTTTATTTAACTAGGCAAGTCAGTTAAGAACAAATGTGGAAAAAGTCAAGGGTCTGAATACATATATAGGTACGGGTTTTATTTTTTTAACCAAGCAAGTCAGTTAAGAACAAATTCATATTTACAATGACGGCCTAGGAACAGTGGGTTAACTGCCTTGTTCAGGAGCCGAACGACAGATTTTTACCTTGTCAGCTCAGGGATTTAATCTAGCAACCTTTCAGTTACTGGCCCAACACTCTAACCACTAGGCTACCTGCCACCCCAAAGCGACTAGCAGCAGCGCATTTGAGGTGTGTGAGTGTGTGTGTGTGTTATGTTTATGGGGTAGTTTGCAGTGTGTGTATGTGTGTGTTGGGTTGTCAGTGAAAGTCAAATAAAATAAAATCGAATTGTATTTGTCACATGTGCTGAATACAACAGGAGTAGACCTTACAGTGAAATGCTTACTTACAAGCCTTTAAACCAACAATGCAGTTTTAAGAAAAATACACAAAAAAAGAAATACAAGTAACAAATAATTAAAGAGCAGCAGTAAATAACAAAGCGAGGCTATATACAGGGGGTACCGGTGCAGAGTCAATGTGCGGGGGCACCAGTTAGTTGAGGTAGTATGTACATGTAGGTAGAGTTATTAAAGTGACTATGCATAGATGACAACAAAGAGTAGCAGTGGTGTAAAGAGGGGGTGGGGCACTGCAAATAGTCTTTGTAGCCACTTGACAAGATGTTCAGGAGTTTATGGCTTGGGGGTAGAAGCTTTTTTGAAGCTGGACCTAGACTTGGAGCTCCGGTACCGCTTGCCGTGCGGTAGCAGAGAGAACAGTCTATGACTAGGGTGGCTGGAGTCTTTGACAATTTTAGGGCCTTCCTCTGACACCGCCTGGTATAGAGGTCCTGGATGGCAGAAGCTTGGCCCCAGGGATGTACTGGGCCGTACGCACTACCTCTCTGTAGTGCCTTGCGGTCGGAGGCCGAGCAGTTGCATACCAGGCAGTGATGCAACCAGTCAGGATGCTCTCGATGGTGCAGCTGTAGAACTTTTGGAGGATCTGAGGACCCATGCCAAATCTTTTCAGTCTCCTGAGGGAGAATAGGTTTTGTCGTGCCCGCTTCACGACTGTCTTGGTGTTGGCTTGGACCATGTCAGTTTGTTGGTGATGTGGACACCAAGGAAGTTGAAGCTCTCAACGTGCTCCACTACAGCCCCGTCGATGACAATGGGGGTGTTCTCGGTACTCCTTTTCTTGTAGTCCACAATCATCTCCTTAGTCTTGATCACGTTGAGGGAGAGGTTGTTGTCCTGGCACCACACGGCCAGGTCTCTKACCTCCTCCCTATAGGCTGTCTCGTYGTTGTTGGTGATCAGGCCTACCACTGTTGTGTCATCGGCAAACTTAATGATGGTGTTGGAGTCGTGCCTGGCCGTGCAGTCATGAGTGAACAGGGTGTACAGGAGGGGACTGAGCACACAACTGTGAGTGGCCCCCGTGTTGAGAATCAGYGTGGCGGATGTGTTGTTACCTACCCTTACCACCTGGGRGCGGCCCGTCAGGAAGTCTAGGATCAAGTTACAGAGGGAGTCCCAGGGTTTAGTCCCAGGGTCCTTAACTAAGTGATGAGCTGTGAGGGCACTATGGTGTTGAACGCTGAGCTGTAGTCAATGAATAGCATTCTCAYATAAGTGTTCCTTTTGTCCAGGTGTGAAAGGGCAGTGTGGAGTGTAATAGAGATTGCATCATCTGTGAATCTGTTGACCGAGTCCCTGGTGGTTCCTGCTTTAATTTTTGCTTGTAAGCAGGAATCAGGAGGATAGAATTTTGGTCAGATTTACCAAATGGAGGGTGAGGGAAAGCTTTGTACGGGTCTCTGTTTGTGGAGTAAAGGTGGTCTAAAGTTTTTTYCCCCTCTGGTTGCACATTTAACATGCTGGTAGAAAGAAGGTAAATACCTTGCGGGCTGCTGCAGTATTCTGTGGCACGTTATTGAATTGTCAGMCATTTTTTCTGTTAATTTCTCTGTGACCTTACTGCTAGTTTGACCACCAGAGGGCATCTTTGAGAAGCATTTGTTAKTCTTCCATATTGGCATTACCAGAGAATTTAAAAGCTTTTTTGTAATAACATAGTATATTGGATTGATTTTAAGAAATCTGGCTTAATAAATTTGATTAATATTATGGTGTTTCTATTCCGAGAAAAACGAAAAACGAAACCGGTAGGATGGAATGGAAAATATGGCACTGTACATTGTGATGGTCAGGAGTAGGCTACAGCATAAGAGAATTCTAAATTAAAATCTAAGGGGCATAACATTTCCACCACCTAATTGTAGTGTAACCAATACCCCAAAATCTCATTGATTTATCAAGACCAGTCCCCATGCTGGACTCAGAGCAGCACGAAACCACCTGCATTTGTTTATTAAGCTACTGTGCAGTCTGACAAGTAAACATAGCCKACAATACATACTGTAGTAAACATGGGAAAGTGCCTATTTCCTTACACAAGGGAGAGCAGGCCATGTCCAGACTTTCTCTGTGACCTCAAGTACCTTCAATRATGGCTGTACTAAAGAATGTGAGCACGCGGGAGACTGGGGTTCAATTCCCTGACGGGGAGGGGAGGAAGTATATCTGTCCTTGTAAATAAATAAGAATTTGTTTTTAAATTATTCCATATGTGTTGTGATGTCTTCACTATTATTCTACAATKTAGAAAATAGTAAAAACTTTTGACTGGTACTTGCTAATTAATTTGATTAATTTTATGGTGTTCTATTCCAAGAAAAACAAAAAACCCTCTGKGTTTCCTTTAGGATGTAATGAAAAATATGGCGCTGTACAATGTGACGGTCGGCTGGGCTATTTAGCTAAAGAATCCCTGTGTCGTGTGGCCAGGGTACACGGGAGACCGGGGTTCAATTCCCCGACGGGAAGGAAGGAGTAGGCTGTCCTTTTAAATAAGAATTTGTTCTTATCTGACTTGCCTAGTTAAATAAAGGTTACACTAAGAGCATAACATTTCTGCACCCTAATTTTCTAATTCTAGTCTAACCAATACCCAAACGGAGATTAAGTGAGAATAAAAATCTCATTGATTTATCAAGACCAGTCCCCATGCTTGTCTCAGAGTAGTGCGGAAYGGTGCTAAAATAGTTGTAGGCTTTTGCTTCAAATCCTATTGCTTCTACCTTCAATATGTTCTTTAAATATATAAGACCTACACCCCTTTTATCAGCACATTACTCAACACTAGTGACTCATGGTAGGCGGTAGGCCTACAGTATATTGAAAAATATGACGTGACTCTCCGCCAATAATTACATATAGAGGATTGGAGGATTCTAAATAGATTAAAACCAAAAGCCACCTCATGGGTCTCTGCTATTGAAAACGAAATGTTASTATAAAAGAAATGTGAGATAATGTCAAAATCAAGTTTATAAAGTGCTTGGCTGGGCTGATGAGACGGAACAAAGTAAATAGGCACTTTAACATCATAGATTTAGCCGGTGGTAACTTGTGGAATAGACACGGCTGGAATGCGGTTTCAACCAATCAGCATTCATGATTAGACCCACCCGTTGTATAATTAAGCAATAAGGCCTGAGGGGGTTAATTAAAGCAGTACAAATACATGTTTTGTCATACCCGTGGTATACAGTCTGTTATAAACTGCAACTGGGTGGTTTGAGCCTGAATTCTGATTGGCTGAAAGCCATGGTATATCAGACGTATACCAACAGGTATGACAAAACATTTGTTTTACTGCTCTAATTATGTTGGTAACCAGTTTATAATAGCAATAAGGCTCCTCGGGGGTTTTGTGATTATTATGGCCAATATACACAGCAAAGGGCTGTGTCCAGGCACTCCGCATTGCGTCGTGCTGAGAACCATAATATTGGCAAATATACCACACCTCCTCGGGCCTTATTGCTTAAATATACCTTGGCTGTAGCCAGTCAGCATTCAGGGCTCAATCACCCAGTTTATAATATATGCTATAAACTGTCTCCAGAACCACTGAATAATTTTCAATTTTGAAACTAACCAAGTCCGTTTTGTTCACGGCAGGCATGATTGGCCCTTCGAGCCTTGACTCATATTGCCTGCTGCGCGTTAGTAATACTCACTGCCCTGCCAGAGAGTGTCACTCTAGAAACCCATTCAGCCCGTAAATACTAACAATCTGAGATGTACAAACTATGTGAATAAGGGAACGACGGTGGATAAGAGGCAATCCGTAATTTCGATTAAGACTTTAATGAGCAAGCTAGGACAGACATAGTCAATATAACTATTTGTTCAGCACTTTTGTAATGTACAGCAACAGATTCTAGTACATAGGCTGTTCTTACAGTGTTCTCCCTGTACACCAACAAGTCAGAACCCATAGCATAAATTAATAAGGTATATAAGGACACAATGAAAGCTCTTACAATATTTGATAATTACATTTCTCTAAAAGGCTACATGTGCACCACCAAGTCAGAAACAGTAGACTAAGTTTTGAGGGGGAAAGGACCAAATTTTTGGCTGAGGCACATGGCTACTAACAGTTTACTACACAACACACACTTGATATTACTTTCTTAGCTACAGTATAAATATCTCCCTGGCATATCACATAATTTATGTAGCAGCATACAATAGATTTCTGGACCTCACTGTCACGTTCCTAACCTGTTTTCTCTTATTTTGTATGTGTTTAGTTGGTCAGGGCGTGAGTTAGGGTGGGCAATTCTATGTTATGTGTTTCTATGTTGGTTTAAATGGGTTTGCCTGATATGGTTCTCAATTAGAGGCAGGTGTTTGTCATTTCCTCTGATTGAGAACCATATTAAGGTAGGATGTTCTCACTGTTTGTTTGTGGGTGCATTGTTCTTCCGTGTCTGTGTTTGTCGCGCTACACGGGACGGTTCTCGGTTTTGTGTAGTCTATTCCTGTTCTGCGTGTTCATGTAAGTTTTCCAGTTCAGGTCTGTCTACGTAGTTTTGTTTGTTTTGTTAATATTCACAAGTGTATTCGTGTTTCGTCTTTTACTTTAATAAATTCATTATGTCCTATAACCACGCTGCACTTTGGTCCAATCCTACTCCTCCTCTTCAAGCGAAAGAGGAGGGAAAGACCGTTACACTCACCTTGTTGTGCTGTGATCACCTTGAACAGGAAGGTGGCGTGGGGGTCCTTCTTGTGGGCAAATTTTGTCATCAAAACTTTGTCATAAAAGTCTGTCATTCTCTGGATATATGGTGCTTTCAAGACAACTGGGAACTCTGAAAAACAAGGTTGAATCATGACATCAGTGATTTCTTCAGGTCAGAGCTCTAGACAGAGCCCGAGTTCCGACTGGAATTCCGAGTTTGATGACTGTTCAAAACATTATTTTTCCAGTCGTAGATAATTTTTTCCGAGTTCCCAGTTGTCTTGAACTCAACTGAAGTCTGAGATTTCTTAAGTTGTTTCGAAGTTCATGCTGGGATTGACAGCATGGCCATTTGTTTTCAATCTTTTCTGCCCATGGTGTGTTGCAAGTGAATGTTTATCCTTTTAAGTTTGGAAAAGGATTCTTATTATTTAGTTTGTTTTATATTTATTTTATGGGCACTTTTCGTGATATCCAATTGGTAGTTACACGTCTTGTCCATTGCTGCAACTCCATATGGACTCGGGAGAGGTGAAGGTCGAAAAGCCATGCATTCTCCTGAAAACACTATCCATATCAAGCCGCACTGCTTCTTGGCAAACTGCTCGCTAACCCAAAAGCACCAATGTGTCGGAGGAAACACCGTACAGCTGGGCCAAGTCAGCGTGCATGCCGCCCAGCTCGCCACAGGAGTCACTAGAGATC
>NC_036874.1:16171397-16203926 GCF_002910315.2 Salvelinus sp. IW2-2015 | reverse complement strand
CAGAATACAATGCGTACAATGATTGGTGGTGCATCGGCTTTCACTAGCGCACCAAAACCAGACTTTTCTTCCAGCATGATTGGAGCTCCGTCCGAACAATTGCAGAAACCATATCCACGAAGATTGTTGTCTTTGAAGAAGTCATCCACAAGTTTCTTCACATGGCTGCCTTAGTTTGTTGTTGTAAGAGGCTACAAAATAAAAATCTTCCTTTATCACGTCGTCTTTCACATAGCGCACGAATAGAGCAAGCTGGCTTAGATTGGAAACGTCTGTGGTCTCGTCGAGTTGAAGGCTGAATTTTGCGGGCTTGAAATCAGATCTGCAACTACTTGAGCCAAGAGTCTTTGCTCATGTCCTCTATCTGTCGCTGATGGTGTCATTTGAAAGAGGAATTTGGGATAACTTAACTTCAGCCTCTTTTCCAGCATGATATTCGCCATCTTCAACACAGCTGGTTTTATGAGTGTTTCACCAATGGTGTGTGGTTTGCCCTGCTTTGCGATCAGGTAAGCAACTTCGTACGATGCTGTGAGGATCGGTTTGTTGATGGGTACAAAGCCGAGAACAGGCAGAGTAGCCTTTTCATCGAATCTGGCTCTCTTCACCTTGAATTCAGCGAGCGTTGTGTTTCTTTATTTTCCATCTCCATGCAGCTTAGGAAGTGTTCTCTTAGTTTTGCCGGTGCTAGACTAGAATTGCTCACACTTGGCATTGCAAATCATGCAGTTTAGGACGCTGACTCCCATCACGTTCCGTTATACATGTGAATCCATATTGTACATATTCGTCGACACTTTCTTTTTTTGCTTGACATAGTAAGTATGAAGGGATTAAAATATTAAGAAAGAAATCACAAGACGTACCATCACGACAGTCACAAGTCGACTACTGAGCGCACCAAATTCCCTGCAGCACAGATAGGCCAAGCGATGTAGCGTGATCACCTGCAGTCAATGATGGCCAAGCGGGGCGTGTCATCACGAATCATATGAGTYGGATGTGTGTCTTGACCTCCGCCGAACCCCTGAGACTGAACCCCTGGGGTTCGATCGAACCCAGGTTAAGAACCACTGGTGTAGACGAGGGGTGCACTTCATAAAGTGTGGCTTTCCTTGGGCTTACCATCTATATCAGCATGGCACGCCGATATAGCAGCCAAATAGACCTTCAATGTAGAAGGAGAAAGGGCTTTATCAAACAGCTTCTTAAGGAAGCTCAGTATGATACCGATACCGCAGTGCAGTGGTTCTTCACTATGTGCCTCACACCAGCGCGCAGACTCTTGCCACCTGTATGCGTAAAGGGAACGTGTTGAAGGAGCCCTAGCGCTCTGTATGGTCTCAATAACCGCCAAAGGTAACCCGTCACTAAGAAGACGTTCCAGGTCAGGTACCAAGCGGCCAGCCCATTTGTGTGTGGAGGGGTGGAATATATCCACTCCCGCCTGAGACAAAAGGTCTGTACGTAACGGGAGTGTCCAAGGCGCTCCGGACACCATTGAAGTCAGGTCTGCAAACCATGTCTGTGAAGGTCAAAACAAGGCCACTAGTATCATCTCCAGTCTGTGCTCCCTCACTCTGTCCAAGACCTGTTGTAGCAGGGGAATTGGAGGAAATGCATATAGACTAGCTCGGGCCCATTGGTGGGTCAGGACATCGTGACCAAATGGTGGGTTGTCGTTGAGAATGGAATACTAAAGAGGGGCAGTGTGTTGCGCTTCGAGATAGGAACAGATCTACATGGGGTCATCCGAACTGGCGCCAAATTGCTAATATCACCTGTGGGTGGATACGCCACTCCGCAGGTTTGAGGCTCGCCCCTCGATAATAGGTCTGCAACAAGATTCAACCGGCCTGGAATGTGCTCTGCTGACAGTGAGTGCAGGTGTGTGTGTGTGCCCACAGATGTATCCGTGATGCCACTTGGTGCATGGCCAGTGAGTGGACTCTGCCTTGGCATTTGACGTACGTGATTGAGGTTGAGTTGTCGAAACGAATCAGAATATGATGCACCTCTATCTTGGGGGCAAAATGTAATAGAGGCAGGCGAATCGCTTCCAGCTCCAAAATGTTTATTTGGTGATTTTTGTGTTCTTCCTACTCACCGTTTGTTATGCGTCTGTTGTAAACTGCCCTCATCCCTTCAGGGAGGTTTCAGTCTTTATGACAACCCGCAAGGCTTATGGACCCAGCAGAGAGCATGCTCGGGTTTTGCCAGAAGGATAGGCTGTGGCGACATTGCTGCGTAATGTTTATCAGCTGATAACGGTTTCTTTTCAGATGAATGCGTTGGCTGATAAACCATCGTTGGTGAGGTCTCATGCATAATAGGCCGAGTGGTAAGATTGCTAATGCTGCAACCATCAGCCCCAGTAAAACCATAACCCAACCAGCCCTGACTGTCTGGCCCCGGTTGAGTGCACGTGCTGCAGTCAGAATGYATCTCTGTCTGGTGACTGTTAGACGCGCATGCATTGACTGAGAGTTCAGTTCCAAGCCTTAGAAGCTTGTCTGTTGGCGAGGAGTGAGACAACACTTTTTCCAGTTAATCAGGAAACCCAGATTGCTGATATGATTTATCACTATCCTGGTGTCTGTCTCGGCCAATTTTCTCAACTTTGCTATAATAAGCCAGTCTTCTAGATAGCACATTATCCATATCCCCTGTGATTGTATGGTGAACGATAGCTGTGAGGGCTTAAGCTTAGGGCAAATGGGAGGACGCAAAACATGCATGATTTGTTCTGAAATGAGAACCTGAGAAATGTTCTGTGCCTTACCACAATAGGTATGTGAAAGAACGCATCCTTCAGGTCTACCGTGGTAAAATAATCTGCCTGTCTGACTGCTTTGAATAGGCACTAGAAAATATTTCTGATAATGACCTGTCATGATTACAGGTGAGGATCACAATGGGTCAGATCAGCTTGGCAATGCCCGACAATCACCAGACCCCCTCMCACGCACAAAAGGGGGGAGGAGGGAACGGTGGGAATTTTGACACCTCCACACACCCGGTCKTAMATTTTATGCAGCAGAGGACTCTCTGGCTCTCTAGCTAGTATGAACCAAAGAAYGTCTTTGTTCACAGACTTTTGCCAAAACTCCAACGTCCAAAAAGTGAATGTTGGAATAATATTTCTTCCATCCGAATGTGGTAAATGGTCAGTGGGTAGATGTAGAAAACGGTCATATTGCTTTTCATTTGTATGAACCAAATACTGTAACTTAGGAAGGATACCCCCTTTATGTGTMAAGTTTCCATCCAATACGTTGTCTATGTGATATGAAAATTGATGAAATAATTTTTGTTAAGATAGGATTGTGATTTTAGGAGTCATAAGAGATAACTTCTAATCACATCTTTTGCACATTAAGTAGCCATGCCCCGAGTGAGGCCAGAGAGCTTGTCAGCATGATGGAACCGCCCTTTAAGAGAAATTAACAGCAGACCAGAAAAGCGTGGAGCGTTAGCTACATGTGGGAAATGGTTGAAATTTTGAACCAACACGAGGTGAAGAAATAACTTCACCTTCCTTTAGACCAGAAAAGCGTGGAACGTTAGCTACATGTGGGAAATGGTTGTAATGTTGAACCAACAAGAGGTGAAGAAATAACTTCACCTTCCTTTAGACCAGAAAAGCGTGGAGTGTTAGCTACATGTGGGAAATGCCAACACGAGGAGGAAGAGAGGAGAAGCTCACCTCAGACAATCACTGTACAGTTCATTAGCTATGTTACATGGAACCCAAACCGGCTGCACGCGTGCGCCATCGTGCGCCATTGTGCATGAATTTATTTTGTCCCCCTACACCAAACGCGTTCACGACACGCAGGTTAAAATATCAAAACAAACTCTGAACCAATKACATTAATTTGGGGACAGGTCGAAAAGCATTCAACATTTATGGCAATTTAGCTAGTTAGCTTGCACTTACTAGCTAATTTGTACTATTTAACTAGCTTGCTGTTGCTAGCTAATTTGTTCTGGGATATAAACATTGAGTTGTTATTTTACCTGAAATGCACAAGGTCCTCTACTCTGACAATTAATCCACACATTAAATGGTCAACCRAATCGTTTCTAGTCATCTCTCCTCCTTCAAGGYTTTTTCATCTTTGAACTTATATGGTGATTGGCATCTAAACTTTCATAGTATTACTACACCGACTGGCAACACAGTTAATCTTTMAATCACCCATGTGGGTATAACCAATGAGGAGATGGCACGTGGGTTACTGCTTCTATAAACCAATGAGGAGATGGGAGAGGCAGGACTTGCAGCGCGATCTGCGTCAGAAATAGAAAGGACACGACGCGAGCGGTGTGGTCAGCCTGTTAAGTCAGATAAAAGCGAATCGAAGTGAGACTATTCTACTACGCTCATCACCCATGTGAATCATTGAAGCCACAGACAACTAAGAAGAAGGACATAATAACCTTTGGTGGACAATCAGAGCCTTACACCCATGGGAGAGCCCACCGAAACAACTTTCTGAGAGGGCTTGGTCTTGACCGAGATAGACGGTGAACGAAAGGCCTTCAACACGTAAATGCATTCATTATTCTCTTATCCCAAATGGGCGGTGATTCGTGTGCAAGGTATATGATTAATGTAAGGACAGTTCTAGAATGTAAACCCACGATAAATGTCCCTTTTTCTCTAACCCTCCATTTTCCCCACCCCCTTCTCCATCTCTGTATAATAAGCCACCATATCTTGTCAGTCCACTAGGGACCTTTGTCTCATGTAAGTGTGTATGTATATTCTGTGTTATTATTTAGTTAGTAAATAAATAATTAAATAMATTTGTGTAGTACTGAATAAAGCTCAAGGTTGGGGTTCTTGCGGATCCAAGGTTGCGACTGTTCAGAATGAGACTGATATGAGGTAATGATTAATAAGTAACTTATCGATATCTAACTTATATATCTTCTAGAGTTTAATTCGGGAGATGGTAACTCGTTAAACAACTTCTTCTGTGGTACCCCAAATTCCTAATGAGTTAATTGTTACATGATTAATTTAATCGGGTAACAATTAAACATAGTTAGTAGTTTAAATAAGTAACAGTCGTCAGATTTAATGAAAGTCACTTCACGACAGACCTGTATTGTTGTCTGCTTCCCTCATTGGGTCAATAGCTCCTTTTCCAAGAAGGGGGATTATTTCCTGTTCTAGAATAGAGGCTGCTTGAGCTGAAAYTGTCTTGGGTGTGACACCAGTGAAACCCGGTGGCCTGCGAGTGAACTGCAAGGCRTAACACTTCCGAATTKTATTCAGTACCCAAGGGGGAGCAGTAGCCAGCGCATTCATACGTAGGCCCAGACCGGCTACACTAACAATAAATTAAGTTCCATTAATGAACATAGTAGCTTAATTACTTGCGATTGCGTTCGTCTGTCTGGAGAAATTGCATGAAATTAAATCTGATGTACCTAAAAGTAAAGTTATAAAGAAAGCAGTCTCATGAGCAGGAGAGATAATATGATGATACAATGTTAGAGAAGCCTATGTAATTCTGTAAACATATTTGTGAAGCATGTAGAGACTATATACTGTTTGGAATATCTCCTGTATTGCATCCAATGATACTAATATTAAATGTATTGGCCTGTAAAATAATAGTAACCTTGTAAGGGCATGATATTTATCATCAGAAGTCAAGGCAGGTTGAGGTGCTCAAAGTGTAGATTTATTTATGTGATCCAACAGTGAAAATAATAAAAAATATACAGCACATCTTCATCTTAGATTTACAATATAATTCACTGGCAACAGCAAAAGGAAATAGCCACTGAATCAGGCTTAACCTGTCCTAAACTGAAAGGACACAGTGTATGGGTAATACTGCAAAGCCTCCTCTTAAGAAACCAAATCAGATCTGCCTTACAGGTACACAAACAGGTAGGCCTAAAATCGACACATGCTCAACTATGGGGTAAAACGTAAGGACTTGGTTTAGATTGTTGACAACATGTAAACTATATTTTGTCTCCTAATGTTAATGAAAACATATACGTTTGCACAATGAGCTCTTGTTGTCTCTCAAATACATTGTTACAGTTGTTGGTTAGCTAGATAGCGGATTTTTACCATATTAGCATAGACATGCCATGAGACAAACCACTTCGAAACAAGACATGGTATCAATAACGAGCTGAAACGAGCCACCTACGATTCCCCACACGATAGCTTCTTGTCATTGTTGCTAGCTAGTTGACCATTCAGAATAACACCACAAGGCATTCTACCTCATCGATGCGCACACATCATTTTCATGACGTTATCAGACTACCCATCTATAAGCCCCACCCAGGATCATACCATTACCAAATTGGCATCAACCAATAAGCTGGCGCTAAAGGCAATTTCCTATCCTTCATTACATTTGTAAATTAGTGTAGCCCTTTCCTGCAGTCAAATGACCCAGTGGCCTCATGGTTGGAATGTTATTAATATTCTTCATCATTTCACAATTAATAAACAATAAACGCAGAGAATCCGGTGTTTCTATGTCAAACAGTTTTGTTATATTTCAGTCTTCTGTGATGTATATAAAGTGTAGTATTGGGATGCAAACTCAAAATGGTATACATTTCAAATCTATATCTGACATGGTACCGGTGTTTTCTTTTTTTAAGCACATAACCATATGTGTGAGCTGTATACTTTTGTTTCAAAGTAGATTTGTTTAAGACTACCAATAAACACTCTGTGTGATCCTGATTTAGCCCACTGCAGTAAATGGTTCAATCATAATATTTCATCAAGAGTTCACACACCGAGGACTTTTCATAATTTTCTCTCAACACAATTAACTTAGTATTTTACCCATTGGTTAAAAGATGCGTTTTTGATTGGACACCCTATAATACACCAGAGCACTTGTAAATACACACCTCCCCTCTGTAAGCATCAAAGCAGAGCAGGAGAAAGAGTGCATGCTGGTCTGATATGACTTACTTGTTCAAGATGACCAAGAAACACTCTGTGTGACCCTGATTTATTCCACTATAGTAAAAGGTTAAATCATAATATTTAATAAGAGTTCACACTCCGAGGACTTTTCATAATTTCTAAACTCAAATTAGCAGACTGCAAACTTGACGCTCAGGCCACATATCAGATTTCTATGCGTCCTCAGGTGCATGGAAGGAAAACTCCACCCCAAAATTTGCTTTTTCGTATTTGTTTCATTAGTCCATTGTTGATATAGTCCAAAAATGTTTTACGAGTTTTCAAGATATGTAACTTTCAAAATACAGAAATCTGTCCCGTGTGATGCAACATTATTAGGACATGCAACATGCATCATACGGGCCAAATTTCTGTATTTTGAAAGTTACATATCTTGAAAACTTGTGAAACGAATATCAAAATATAGTGTTTGGATGGAGTTTTCCTTTAATACAAGACAGAAACCAGACACATGCACAGATGAAGCACTCCAAACAAAAGATATTGCGTATGTTCACATGCACACTAATAATTCAACAATAAACTGATTATGGCAGTAGGCCGAGTATGGCAATAGTCATGTAAACACTTTACTCTGCTTATCTCAATTGGCTTAAGTTCAAAATCGAAGCAATTATCTGCCGATGAAAACAGCTGGTATTCTGAACAATCTTTTGAATTATTAGGACATGCAATTCAATTAATCGGCGTTCCAGAAGTGCATTTGATCGGCACATGTGCCAGCACCGGTAGCGCAAGCCTCCCTCTTATGCAAGCAAGTGAAGTGAGTTCGGAAAAACTGAAAGTATCCATCTTAAAAATAGTTTTCACATACAAACTTTACATGTCTGAACTCAGAATCAAATAGGCTTCGCAAAAATAACCTTGATGGGGTTGATGTGAGCCATGACCAGCCATTCAAAGCCCTTCATGGCTACAGACGTGAGTGCTGTGGGTCGGTAGTCATTTAGGCAGGTTACCTTAGTGTTCTTGGGCACAGGGACTATGGTGGTCTGCATAAAACATGTTGGTATTACAGACTCAGACAGGGAGAGGTTGAACATGTCAGTGAAGACATTTGCCAATTGGTCAGCGCATCCTCGCAGTATACGTCCTGGTAATCCGTCTGGCCTTGCGGCCCTGTGAATGTTGACCTTTTTAAAGGTCTTACTCACATCGGCAACGGAGAGCGTGATCACACAGTCTTCCGGAACAGTCTTCCGGTGCTCTCATGAATGTTTCAGTGTTATCGAAGCGAGCATAGAAGTAGTTTAGCTCGTCTGGTAGGCTCGTGTCACTGGGCAGCTCTTGGCTATGCTTCCCTTTGTATTCTGTAATGGTTTGCAAGCCCTGCCACATCCGACGAGCGTCAAAGCCAGTGTAGTATGATTCGATCTTAGTCCTGTATTGATGCTTTGCCTGTTTGATGGTTCGTCGGAGGGCATAGTGGGATTTCTTATAAGCTTCCGGGTTAGAGTCCTGCTCCTTGAAAGCAGCAGCTCTAGCCTTTAGCTCAGTGCGGATGCTGCCTGTAATCCATGGCTTCTGGTTGGGGTATGTACGTAAGGTCACTGTGGGGACGACGTCATCAATGCACTTATTGATGAAGCCAATGACTTATGTGGTGTACTCCTCAATGCCATCGGAGGAATCCCGGAACATATTCCAGTCTGTACTAGCAAAACAGTCCTGTAGCTTAGCATCTGCTTGATAAAATACATTTTTATATTCAAATGTAGGAACTGGGGTCTACAGTTTGACCCCACTGCTGTCTCTGGCTCCACACCAACCCTCCCGGCCATCTAGATGTGTGAAGTTTAGTGTATTTTCTATAGGGAAGCTAATGATTCATCATGAATGACATTCCTGGGAGTGTGTAATATATATWTTTTTTAATTACCATAGCATTTTTGTATGTTCTCTCTAGTTATGTGTATACAATTTATACATTGACCAATTCGGGCTCATTTGGGCAAACTCCTGGCAGACTTGATACAAAATATTGTGTGGTGATGCAATTATTAACTGGATCAGTCTGAAACGTTGCACACACGTTGCTGCCATCTTGTTGACAAAATCTAAATTACACCAGGCATCCTAAGTCAATATATGACCTTTCTCTTGCATTTCAAAGATGATGGAACAAAGAAATAGAAAACGCATGTTTTTTGTTTGTATTATCTTCTACCAGATCTAATGTGTTATATTCTCCTACATTAATTTCACATTTCCACAAACTTCAAAGTGTTTCCTTTCAAATGGTTTCAAGAATATGCATATCCTTGCTTCAGGTCCTGACCTACAGGCAGTTCGATTTGGGTATGTCATTTTAGGTGAAAATTGAAAGAAAACAGGTCCGATCCTTAAGAGGTCCTTCAGGTAGTCTAATTTCAGATGTATCTATGTAAACAGAATTATTAGGGAAATTGTTTCTTCTTGCAAAGCATGTAAACATTTAAACAAACTATTGCATTAATCTGACTATCCACAGTAATCAAAGTGTTCACTCCGATAATGAGAACGGTAAATGAACGTGATAATATTTTCATGAACAGAAATTACCGATGTAATAAAACACTAACATTCTAGATTAGGCTACTGCTAATGCCGGGATTTAACGGTAAATTCAATGCTGGTGATATAGTTTGTGGGGATATTTAACAAACAAATGGGAAATAATTCACACAATGAAACAATGAACATGTGCCCCAGAATTGGCGGGAGGCAGCTAGAGAGTAAACTACATTTGTGGTGAGAGATGCCTGGCGCTCACTTCATTACAAGGCCTTTATGCTCAATGCTGATTAAATGTTGTCCAGAAGTTTCAATCAATTATCAAATTGGATTTCCATTGAAAAAACAAGTTAGGGATCCCTCTGTGTAAGTTTGGATCACTTTCAATCCTCTTTAGTTGTAGGCCTAAACTAGCTCTTATCATCTAGCTAACAGTAATCTCATAGCAAAGTCATTGTTATGCTGGTGAATGAGGACCCAAAAGCGACTTAAAGAAACAGAGTCTTTATTCCAGTCATAAACAAACAATGATACTCCTGGATATTATCATWGGTAAATCCAAAACAGGAAACTGAAATCCTCTCGTCAGTAGAGAGGAACGACTGGAGACGCGACCACAGACTGCAGGTCGCTTCAGGAAGGCACAGGCCGTAGCTGACATAGACACCTGCTCACACGCAGCATCTGAAGAAGGYAAAAACACGACAGGGCGGAAACAAGGACACAGAACAGCAAACATCAAACAAGAATCCGACAAGGACAGAAGCGGAAAACAGAGGGAGAAATAGGGACTCTAATCAGAGGGCAAAATAGGGGACAGGTGTGAAAGAGTAAATGAGGTTGTTAGGAGAATGAGAAACAGCTGGGAGCAGGAACGGAACGATAGAGAGAGAGAGCGAGAGAGGGAGAGAGGGAGGGGGAGAGAGAGGGATAGAAAAAGGGAAAGAACCTAATAAGACCAGCAGAGGGAAGCACAGGGACAAGACATGATAATCAATGACAAAACATGACAGTCATACCATTTTGATTCTTTGCATGAGTATGGATAAGGCCCGTGAGAGTATTCTGTTGAAATAAACCATCTCTAATAAGCTGCTGATTTAGATATTAGACTAATGCAATTGCATACACTACAATGTCAAACCAGTAAAAAACATTGTAGGCATATCAGGATTACATGGAATCAAATTGGCCTCAAGTGTACAATTTGTATAGTCAAACAGCTTTTAGTCCCAGGTCACAATACATTGTTCATTATGAATAATAACAAGGTACATTGAAATACGTTTTATTGATCATGTAGTTTACTAATAACAACCAATAGTTTCAGTAGGCCACTTCTGTTAGGAAATGGTAGTTTAGAGTATTTATTTAGTGAGACAGCAGTACCACATAATAACATTCCTGCCACCAAATGGTTATTGAGAGTGAGGTGGCTCGCTGATTGAGATGAGGTCCCTGATGTTGGTGGGGCTCAATCCATTCAAGTCTTTAAATACAAGCATGAGAATTTTGAAGTTGATCCTGTAGTTGACCGGTAGCCAGTGGAGTTTTGCCAGGATTGGGGTGATGTGGTCTGAATTCTTGGTCCTGGTCAGGACTGGCAGCACTGTTCTGGATTAGTTGGAGCCTCTGTAGTGATTTGGCTGGGAGGCCCCCAAACAGTGCATTGCCATAGTTGATCCGTGAGAAGATGAAGGCGTGGATGAGTTTCTCAGCATCTAGCAGGAGAGAGTGATGGTATGATCCGGGCAATGTTTTTAAGATGTAAAAATTATGTTATACATATTTGTTTAATGTGGGCATTGAAGGACAGAGAAGGATCAAACTTGACTCCTAGATTGGAGATGACAGAGGACAGGTAGATGGCCTGGCCGTTGATTGTAGGGCAGATGTTTCTAGCACTGGTGACCTGCTTGGGTGTCCCAATAAGCAAGCATAGCCTCAGTCTTGCTATTGTTCAACTGGATGAAGTTCTCTTTCATCCATGCACTGATGTCCTCTAGGCAGCTGCTGAGTTTTGCTAGGGCAGAAATTGTGTCTGGTTTGGTGCTAATGTAGATCTGGGTATCATCAGCGCAGCAGTGGAAATTGATGTTATAATCTCTGAGGATTTGGCCGAGATGGAGCATGTCAATTAAATATAGGATAGGCCCCAGCACTAACACCTGTGGGATGCCGCATGTGACTGCAGACTCCTCTGATCTGGACCCTCCAATAGTGATGTATTGCTTTCTATTGGAGAGGTAGGAAGAGAACCAGTTCAAAGCTGTTCAAGAGACAGCAGCGTGCTCTCTGAGACGCCGCAGGAGGATGTTGTGGTCTACGGTGTCAAAAGCAGCACTGAGATCTAAGAGGAGGAGGATGCTAGGAGATCCAGAGTCAGTAGCCATTGGTAGGTTGTTGGTAACTTTAACCAGAGCTTTTTCATTTGTGTGCAAGGTCCGGAAGCCAGACTAGAAAACCTTGTACAACTGATTAGATGATAGATGCGATTGAAGCTGGTTTGCAACCACTTTCTCCTGTACTTTTGATAGGAAGGGGAGATTGGAGATGGGCCAGTAGTTGGATAGGATGTCCTGGTTAAGGTTGGGTTTCTTCAGTAAGGGGGTGACTGCAGTTGTTTTGAAGATCGATGGTACCTCTTCAGGTCAGCAGGGACTTGTTGATCAGGGTGGTAACATACATAAGCATGCTAGACAAGCAGGTTTTGAGTAAGAATGTACGGATAGGGTCAAGGGAGCATATTGCTGACTTTGATTTTAGAGATGACTGACTGCACAGCTGTGGATGAGACTTCTATAAAGTTGCTGAAGGGAGGGGCAATCTGGGTTGGGGGCTCAGTGGACGGGGTGCAGGCCGTCTTAGAGGCCATGATGTTTGTCCTGATGGTGTCAATCTTTGTCTTGAAAAAGTCTGAGAAGCGATTGCACTGCTCAGAAGGGGCTTCAGGAGAGCATGAGTTTGCAGATAGTAGAGAACAGGATTCTGGGGTAACATTGTTATTGTCAATCGTGACAGAGTAGAAGCTGATTGAGCTCCTTTTAAGGCAGCAGAGTAGCTTACCTGGTGGTCTTTATAGGCCAGTAGGAGGCCATCCTTCCTCCAATGTCTCTCAAGCTTACAGCCATGAGTCTTCATTCTGCGGAGTTCATCAGTGCACCAAGGAGACGAGCGTTGGAATGTTACTTTAGTTACTTTAGTTTTTTCAGGGGCAAGGATGTTTAGAGTATTACTCAGAACGCTGTTATACAGATTGACCATGTCATCGAGGGCTAGTTCACTGCAGTGGGCTGTATTTGTTCCTGAAAGAGGGATGGGTTAAGTATCCTCAGGTTGCAGAATTTATTGGTCCTCATTGGGCAGTGGAGAGGAGTTGGAGCAGTCAGAGACAGTATCAGAGCCTTGTGGTCAGAGACGCTTAGCTCGATGACATCCAAGTCAGAGGAAGGGACATTGCCAGTGATAATGACATCCATGTGTGTTGCACAAGGTATAGACAGACCAGCAAGTTAAGGAAGTCAGCAGCCACAGAGCACTTGGGTGAGTCAACATGGCTGTTAAAGTCTCCCAAAATTACATTGTTGGAGAGGGTGGGGCTCAGAGATAAAATAGGTGCTTGTCTTGGGGGAGCGGTAAACAAGAGTAACAGTGAGATGATTTGGTGGTTTACTTTATTTAAAGGCAAGGCACTCAAGCAACAGTCAGTGGGTTTTAAATAAAGCAGTCTCTGTATAAAACCGCAAGGATTCCACCATGGCAGTGGCTGCGCACATTTTCTATGTATTTGTATCCAGGCGGAGCTGCTTCATTAAGATGGTAAAAGTCACCCTTTCTGTGCCATGTTTCAGTGAGGAAGATAATGTCCAAATCATTGTCAGAGATAACAACTCTCTGTGTGAGTTTCTTTAAGGATTGTAGATTGTAGAGTGCAAAATGTTTGGAGGCATTGGTGGAAACAGATTCCTTGCATTTTGGTTGGTCCACTGTGCTCTGTCTGGCTGTATTGGCTTGGAGTGGGTGAAGTCAATTGCCTGAGGATCAGCCTGCAGAACTGGCAAGTGATCTTTATTGTCCAACTCCGAAACACTGTGAGTGCACACAATAGGCTTTAATTTGCTAATCAGTTTCTGGTTGACCTTGCTGTCTGCATGTTTTCCGTGGATCATGTATTGGATAAGACTGTTCTTGAGCTCCTCGCACAGGTTTGTTTTAATCTGTTAAAAACTCATTTGGAATCATTTCGTGTAATGGAGGAAAGCTGCTGCCATTTCGTAATCTTTTGTCCAGCCTTCGGTCCAGGGGATGAGATAAAATGAGATGAGAGGAAGATCTAGTCTGGAATTCAAATCCAAACAATTAGCTAGTTGATTGGAGAAGTAAGCTAATATCTTGTCTAGTTTAACGTTTTCGGTTTCAATAACTACATTTATGTATTTAGTACTTGATTAGCTTTCAAAAAAACAAAAAGTTGATAATAATAATGCACATAAAAACACTTAAAATAAATCATTATAGATACATTAACAGGAAGGAGTAAACTACCAAGGCTGCCACTAGGCGCCATGGCAACCATGGAATCCCATGAATCAACGTTGTTTCCACATCATTCGAACAGCAAAAAAATATAAGTGATGACATTGAATCAATGTGGAATCATCGTGGAAAACTAGATTGGATTTTAGGTCAAATTCATGTCAATTGACAACTCTATCAAATGTAAATGAAAACTAGACGTTGAACTGATGGCTGTGTCCAGTGGGTGTGCTCTCAATGCTACGCGGAGATTCTTCTTGTTTGGAGCTGATCAAATGAAGGGTGTGGTGAGCGCTCACTCTGTCTTTGGTTTGGGACTTTCAGATGTCATGTGGTGGTGAGTCGCTCATTCGGTGTGTTTCTGTATATGGAGACAGGATGGACTGACTGGATGGACTGATGTTGACTGATGGACTCAAGTGCCTCGGACACAGACGTAGCAAGTGTAAGCTTATCAGTAGAGTTAGTAGTCTGGCCTACTGTTTTCATAACACTACAGAAATAGCCACATTGTCACRTTGTTCAATGCTGTAACCAGTCGTTATGGTAGTCAATTTTCACTTACAACAAGAGCAGCAATGGGGCAGACTACTCATTGCTACTTCCACCCCCCTATCTTGTCCAGGCCCCTACTACTACTATACTGTAGCTCTACAGTGGCATCTTTTCTTTGTCTGTTTGTGTTGGCTAGGAACTGAACAAATTGAATCAAAGGCCAACATATTTGACCGTTTCTCATGGCCATGGTCAATATCCTCACTTGCTACAGTGCATTCATTGATTGCCGATGAATTTCTCACTGGTGGAGTTGTTGTAAAACTATGTCCATTAAAAATTGAACTTAATTGGGTAATTGTTTGTAAGGTTTTTTCTTTTTTCTCTCACTCAATTCCTCTTCCGCTCTCTTTATCTCTGTTATTGTTTCATTACTCTTTCTGAACACACACGTTATTTGAAGGATGCGTAAATTGCTAAGTAGTCCTGTCTATGTTTAACTCGCATAGTAATCTCTCATCAAAAGCTATATCTGTCACGCCCTGACCATAGTTTGCTTTGTATGTTTCTATGTTTTGTTTGGTCAGGGTGTGATCTGAGTGGGCATTCTATGTTGTATGTCTGGTTTGTCTATTTCTATGTGTTTGGCCTGATATGGTTCTCAATCAGAGACAGGTGTTTGCGTTGTCTCTGATTGGGAACCATATTTAGGTAGCCTGTTTTGTATTGTGGGTTGTGGGTTATTGTCTATATGTAAGTTGCCTGTGTCTGCACTTGTCATTTTTAGCGTCACGTTTGTTTTGTTGTTTTGTATTAGTCTGTTTAGTGTTTCTCTTCGTTTATTAAATAGAAGAATGTATTCGTATCACGCTGCGCCTTGGTCCTCCTCTCTTTCACATTACGTCGAACATGACAATATCGTAGTATTTCTTTGGTAGTACTTGCAGCTGTATATCTGTCAACTTCGATTGACAACGAGCAAAGGAACCTATACTGAAAATTGCACTGTTGGAAATCTTGTTGTTGCACGGTATTTTATGCTGTCCCTTCAATAATACCTCTTATTTGTTGAAGCAGAAAACTTGAACTTTGGATACGAGACAATTTTCCACCTATGGCAAAACATAAATGTAAAGGCCTACACCTCTCCAGGAACACAAAAGACCCAGTGATGGATATAATATAAAAACAATAGTGGGGTGTTTTTGATCTGAAGGTGGAGCAAACACTCTACCACACATCTACCATTGGCTTTAGATTGACAGCTTTCCTAAGGCTAATGTACTGTATATCTGGAAGTGGCATATGAAATTCTCTCTCTCCCTCCCTCCTCCTCACTGTTGAAAGTCAATGCTAAGTGTACTTTACAAACCTCAAAGTACAAACACGTCTAGAATGCCTTCATTACATAGGCCAGTGCTAGACTCTGGTTAGGTTATAAACTGTAAGGTCAGTAGACTAAGACCCGTTTCCCGCTATCGTGCCGACCCAAACAGTACTGTGCTGACTCTGTAATTCCCTTTCACATTGTCCTTTCCAGCACGGTTCTAGCAACTATGGTGGATGTGTAACCAGGCCAACCCAGTACAGCTCAGATTAGCTCAGATCAGAAGTGTAAAAATGGTTATACAGCAGATTGCATAGTTTCAACACCAAATGCCTCTTTCCCAAATAGCTTTAAAGGAGAGACATTTGTCCTCCTTAAGTCATATCTTTTTAACACAGCAGGCTTAGTTTGACAAGGTTGGTTGAACCTGAGACAGTTGATCAAGTATTCGCCAAGCCTCATTGTGCAGTGAGAAACGTTGGATCTGGTCTTGGACATCCGGGCTGATAAAACAGTCTTTGTCACAAAAATGTATTTTCATATGATTTCTTAAAAAGACCCAAAGAGAAGAAAAGGGAGCCCTTTAACTCGAGTCATCCATCTTGTGCCGCATGTCTAAGGGTGAGTCACGATTTCCAATTTAGCCATGGTTTGAATGTAAAGTAAATCAGCCATGGCGGCTCCACC
Organism: Salvelinus sp. IW2-2015; assembly: GCF_002910315.2. Classification (NCBI taxonomy): domain Eukaryota; kingdom Metazoa; phylum Chordata; class Actinopteri; order Salmoniformes; family Salmonidae; genus Salvelinus; species Salvelinus sp. IW2-2015. The sequence continues at coordinate 16,187,403 of NC_036874.1, read as the reverse complement.
CTTTGTGCCACCAGATGACTCAAACATTCTCTGACAGAGCCTTAAAATGAACATATCCCTTACATTCATCTTGTTAATTTCATGCTCTCGACACCCTAGTGCTTTCCCTACGTAAATCACAAAACCTAGTACTCTCTCACATTGTGTGAGTTTGGATACGGACGGAGGTATTATAATGGATTGACACTGCACATAGAAATGGAAAAGCAAATTGTACTACAGAGCCTTGACAATTCTCAAGCATTGAGTTCTGGATTGATGTGGCTTTGATACGTGAACTTAAAGGAATACTTCCCCCAAATTACAAAAGTACACATTGGTTTCCTTACCCTGTAAGCAGTCTATAGACAAGGCGTGACATCAATCCAGAATTCTGAATCATTTTAGAAGCCTTTACATTACCGTATGTACGATAATACTTTATTTGAAAGAACAGACAAACAACCTTGCTCATTCTAACACATAACCTAAAGGGATTTGTATCAGCCAGCAATATATCATTTCTAAAAATACCTTTTGTTCAGGTGTGGCAGATTCAAATGCTATTCCTGCCACAGCAGGTGCAGCCTCAGTGTGTAGCCTCACTCACAAGCAACAACACCAGCACCCTGATTAATAGCTCCTGTCGGCCTGATGCAGAGGTAATTTAATCTTTCCTGTTATTCTACATAACACACACACGTATACCGCCCTGTTTGATACCAGCTCAGGTAGTCAGGAGGCAATACTCCAAGGTATTCATTACTATGGATGTCAGAATCTAGAACTAGTAGTGATCACTGCACCTCCTCCAGTCTGTACTGTTTAAAGCTGACTTTTTTTTTCTGCCCAGCTGTTGTTCTCTCTCTCCACACTGGGTCGACTGTGATGATTAATTCACTCTGTGCTGGGATCCTGGGGAGAGAACCAAAAGTTTCTCAACAATGGATGTGTACAGTAGGTCTTGTACTATACTCTTGTACTACACTCGTGTACTATACTTGTGTGCAAAAACATGGATTAAAATACAGTACAGTGAGTACACTGATTTGTGCACTGCTCTAATTCAAACTCGAACATGCATGCCAAACATGCATCGAACCATTATTTACAAAATATGATTTGAAAGTTGATTATGGATACCATTACTGTCATGCCAATGCATGTAAAACAATAGTTTATTACAGTCAGAATATCTTGTGACAACACATTGTCACAAAATATTGTTATTGTTGGAGGCAACCATATTTATTATTCACCCAATGTATTTTGGCGGATTATACCCACAGGTTCATGGTGGGATATTGACACCTTGTATGCACCACTCTGTATGGTGTGGGCATCGGTTTGATGTCAGGGTTGCCACCATGGGGTGACAGTTATCATTAGCTGTTAGAATTTTGATTCGCACCCAGCAGGAGTGATTTCTCAGGGCCGCAGCTGCCAACTGGCAGGGCCAGTCTAAGCCTGATCCTTGCTTTGTCCTGTCCTCCACTGGCAAAGCCTAGTCCGTCTCGGAAGCATCACACCTCTACCTGTCACCCTTGACTCTATCACGTCTCTGTCTGTCTGTCTGTCTGTCTGTCTGTCTGTCTGTCTGTCTGTCTGTCTGTCTGTCTGTCTGTCTGTCTGTCTGTCTGTCTGTCTGTCTGTCCCTGGTCCTGTCTGTCCTGTCTGTCTGTCTGTCTGTCTTGTCTGTCTGTCTGTCTGTCTGTCTGTCTGTCTGTCTGTCTGTCTGTCTGTCTGTCTGTCTGTCTGTCTGTCTGTCTGTCTGTCTCTGTCTGTTTGTGCGTGCTGATAATCAGGGTCATCTAGAGTCAGGGCCATGCCTGGACTGACTGAGTGGAAAGGGAGGCTGACTGTCAAGAAAATGGCAGATACCAATAGTAGCCTACAGCCAGGTTGTTTTTGGTCTATATTTCCATATGAGCTAGATGAGAGAGGCTTTTAACTCTACCCAGTTGCAAAATCAGGGATCACTTACTTACTCCTCCCCATTGTGCCGATTGGCAAATAGTGCAGCAACCAAGGAACTTGATTTCTGGTACACTTCAGGGATATTTGATTGAAATGCCAACATAGAGAGCTCAGTCTGAGGTGTCCACCTTGGTTGCCTGGTGATGACAGTGTGACATTAAGCAGGTCAAGGAAGAATATCCAGGGGGCGGAATGATAGTAGAAATGAGTGATGAACTTAAAGCCTAGGATATGATACGAAACCAGGGGAGGGGACCATAAAATAGCTATTATTTAATCCGGCAAGGCAAAATTAATGGCAGACGTTAGCGGGAAAAGCCAGGAATGCCCTAGTTTGAAACAGGGGGGCATTTTGGGACCTTCGTATGATTAATGAACGTCTTTGGCACTGACAACTCACTTCTCGCATAGCACTATTAAACCGCCCAAAAAGGATTGATAGCTGATCCATTCCATACAATGCTATCACCATTTTATTGTGTGTGCCTTGAGGTCTTATTGTACTGTTTTGATGGGCACTTAATAATTTATTGATAGTGGGAGATACTCCATTGAGAATCCACTAAAGGAGTGATATTTCTCTTTTGTGGTTGGTAATCTTTCCACAAAGAGCTTTAAACCCTATGTCAGGCTTTAGTTTTCCCCATGGGTGATGTGCAAAACTGTAATTAATTCTTAGCGTTTACAACCCAAACAAGCAACCATTCAATCAGCATCTGCCAGGTTTTATTTGCACAGCTCCAATTCACTTGTCAGTTGTTGGCCATGAATACCTTAAGTGGCAACATTTTGAATGATTAAATACTCGGAGTAGGCACCCTATAAAAGCTATTTGGCCGGTTTGCCTGATACAGAATAAGCCTAGTCCTGGACTAAAAATAATTCACAATTGAAATGTATAGTGCTTTTTAGCCCAGGACTAGACTTAACCCTGTAAGACCCAAACATAGATTCAAATGAGGAAAACATTTTATTACCTTTCAGAAATACGTTTAATAGGCCTCTGATTATTAAAAGAATATGTTTGTAGAACAATTTTCTGGAAATGTTGCAAGAATTTACATGTGGGAGAGCAAAATTACAAGATTATGTTATAATACTGTTTATTCATCTAATTGCTTTGACGAGTACTTTCTCATCTGTGTCTGTGTGAACTGAGAGGAGCCTAAAAACCTACAGCTGGCATTCCATAGATAAGATGTGGTGGGTGTCACCGAGATAGAGAGAGCCTGGAGGAACAGAACAAAACCCTTTATCATGTTTTAGGGAAGACCCAGATGCAGACAGTGTCGACAGCATTGTACATAATTTTTCTGCCACGGTCTCTTATGACCGAAAAGAGCATCTAGATATCAGGACATCGATTACTCACCCAGTACTGGAAGAAGATTTTTTTGTCTTTAACGAGTCGGACACGAAGGATTTACTCCAGACACCCGCAAGGCCCTCATCCCTGTCATTTGCAGGATAACGAGACGGAAATATTGGGGACGTAGGTCTGGGTGCCTTGTAAGGATCTGACGGCGAGTGGGTAATCTGCCTTTACCATTGATCCTATTAGCCAACGTACAATCACTGGATAATGAAATAGACGAACTACGAGCATGTATATCCTACCAACGGGACATTAAAAAATGTAATATCTTATGTTTCACTAGTCGTGGATGAACAATGACATGAATAACATACAGCTGGCGGGTTTTATACTTATTCGGCAGGATAGAACAGCTGCCTCTGGTAAGACAAAGGGTGGCGGTCTATGTATATTTGCAAATAACAGCTGTTTCACGAAATCTAAGGATGTCTCAAGGTTTTGCTCGCCTGAGATAGAGTATCTCATGATAAGATGTAGACCACACTATTTACCAAGAGAGTTTTCATCTATATTCTTCGTAGCCGTCTATTTACCACCACAAACGGATGCTGGAACTAAGACCGCACTCAATGAGCTGTATACGGCCATAAGCAAACAGGAAGACGCTCATCCAGAGGCGGAGCTCCTAGTGGCCGGGGACTTTAACGCAGGGAAACTTAAATCCGTTTTACCTCATTTCTACCAGCATGTTAAATGTGCAACCAGAGGGAAAAAAACTCTAGACCACCTTTACTCCACACACAGGGACGCGTACAAAGCTCTCCCTCGCCCTCCATTTGGCAAATCTGACCATAATTATATCCTCCTCATTCCAGCGTACAAGCAAAAACTAAAGCAGGAAGCACCAGTGACTCGGTCAATAAAAAAGCGGTCAGATGAAGCAGATGCTAAGCTACTTAACTGTTTTGCTAGCACAGACCGGAATATGTTCCGGGATTCTTCCGATGGCATTGAGGAGTACACCACATCAGTCACTGGCTTCATCAATAAGTGCATCAATGACGTTGTCCCCACTGTGACTGTACGTACATACCCCAACCAGAAGCCATGGATTACAGGGAACATCCGCACTGAGCGAAAGGGTAGAGCTGCCGCTTTCAAGAAGTGTGACTCTAACCCGGAACCTTATAAGAAATCACGCTATGCCCTCCAATGAACCAGCAAACAGGAAAAGCTTAAATTCAGGGCTAAGATTGAATCGTACTACACCGGATCCGATGCTCGTCAGATGTGGCAGGGCTTGCAAACTATTACAGACTACAAAGGGAAGCACAGCCGTGAGCTGCCCAGTGACACGAGCCTACCAGACGAGCTAAACTACTTCTATGCKTTCTTTGAGCCAAGTAACACTGAAACATGCATGAGAGCATCGCCTGTTCCGGATGACTGTGTGGTCACGCTCTCCGTAGCCAATGTGAGTAAGACCTTTAAATAGGTCAACATTCACAGGGCCGCAAGGCCAGAGGATTTACCAGGAAGTGTACTGCGAGCATGCGCTGACCAACTGGCAAGTGTCTTCATTGACATTTTCAACCTGTCCCTGACTGAGTCTGTAATACCAACATGTTTCAAGCAGACCAACATAGTCCCTGTGCACAGGAACACCAAGGTAACTTGCCTAAATGACTACCGACCCGTAGCATGTCTGTAGCCATGAAGTGCTTTGAATGGCTGGTCATGGCTCACATCAACACCATTATCCCAGAAACCTTCTGACCCACTCCAATTTGCATAACGCCCCTACAGATCCACAGATGATGCAATCTCTATTGCACTCCACACTGCCCTTTCCCACCTGGACAAAAGGAACACATGTGAGAATGCTACTCACTGACTACAGCTCAGTGTTCAACACCATAGTGCCCTCAAAGCTCATCACTAATCTAAGGACACCTCCCTCTGCAACTGGATCCTGGACTTCCTGACGGGCTGCCCCCAGGTGGTAAGGTTAGGTAACGACACATCTTCCACGCTGATCCTCAACATGGAGGCCCCTCAGGGGTGCGTGCTCAGTCCCCTCCTGTACTCCCTGTTCACTCATGACTGCATGGCCAGGCACGACTCCAACACCAACATTAAGTTTGCCGATGACACAACAGTGGTAGGCCTGATCACCGACAACGATGATACAGCCTATAGGGAGGAGGTCAGAGACCTGACCGTATGGTACCAGGACAACAGCCTCTGCCTCAACGTGATCAAGACAAAGGAGATGATTGTGGACTACATGGGAAGGAGGACCGAGCACGCCCACATTTCTCCTACCCTCGTTTACACTGCTGCTACTCTCTGTTTATTATCTATGCATAGTCCCTTTAACTCTACCTACAGTTGAAGTCGGAAGTTTACATACACTTAGGTTGGAGTCATCAAAACTCATTTTTCAACCACTCCAGAAATGTCTTGTTAACAAACTATAGTTTTGGCAAGTTGGTTAGGACATCTACTTTCTGCATGACACAAGTAATTTTTCCAACAATTGTTTATAGACAGAATATTTCACTTATAATTCACTGTATCACAAATCCAGAGGGTCATACATTTACATACACTAAGTACCACGTTCATCTGTACAAACAATAGTGCGCTCAGGAAGAAGACGCATTCTGTCTCCTAGAGATGAACGTACTTTGGTGCGAAAAGTGCAAATCAATCTCAGAACAACAGCAAAGGACCTTGTGAAGATGCTGGAGGAAACAGTAAGGAGGCCTACAAACCTGACGAGCTCTGTTAGAGGAATGGGCCAAAATTCACCCAACTTATTGTGGGAAGCTTGTGGACGGCTCCCCAAAACGTTTGACCCAAGGTAAACAATTTAAAGGCAATGCTACCAAATACTAATTGAGTGTATGTAAACTTCTGACCCACTGGGAATGTGATGAAAGAAATAAAAGCAGAAATAAATCATTCTCTCTACTATTATTCTGACATTTCACATTCTTAAAATCAAGTGGTGATCCTAACTGACCTAAGACAGGACATTTTTACTAGGATTAAATGTCAGGAATTGTGAAAAACTGAGTTTAAATGTATTTGGCTAAGGTGTATGTAAATTTCCGACTTCAACTGCACATGTACATATTACCTCAATTACCTCGACTAACCGGGTGCCCCGGCACATTGACTCTGTGGACAGGAAAAAATATTTTAAGACTTTTATTTGAATGGATGGCCTACGACATGTGCTTGTGTAATGGACCAGTGAGGTCTCATACGTGTGGACAGGTTTCAAATATTTCAGAGGCTACCGATGCCACAATAATCATACCATCACACAACACAGAACAAATGCAAATTCTAAGATATACATCTGGGTCTAAGGTGATGCATTATGTAGTGTTTGACATGATTTTTGAGTTTAGGTTCTGTATAGGGTGCAATTTAGGAGATGTATTTTTACGTCGTTGGGTCTCACAGAGTTGTATGGTGGTGTGATGGTTTCCCGGACACAGATTAAGCCTAGAATCTCCATCGGAAATAGATTCAAATCGTTTTTTAGTCCATGACTAAGATTAACCTGTGTAAGGGATACCCCCCCACCCCCCCCACCCCCCTTATTGTAAAATTACTGTAAGTGGCCTCTATTTGGATATATTCACATTTGGTTGTAATCATTGGATTCCTGTTAAATAATGCTAGTTAAAGTCTGAACACAAAGACGTTGAATCAAATGTAATCAAATCAAAGAGATTACACATGGTACATGCTATCATGAAATACTACCCATTTTAAAGCTTGTGTGATTTGATTAAATGACAGAGGCTGTGAATGATCCCAAACTAAAAGGAACTTTCCAATGGCTGTGTCCTATCAACTTCCGTTCAACTTCATCATCAACATATACAACACATGAATACAGAATCAAGCACCACAGCCTCAACAATAAGACCTGAACCAGCCAGATTTGCAAGGCATAAGCATTCTTAATCTCCTGTACAGGAGAAGACCATGAGGGAAATACAAATACGTTTCAATTACAATATACATGGAAAAGGGCATTTCGGCAGCCGGATTGATATGTCAGTCAAACAATGTCCAATTAAAAAGAGAGAATGCTTCCATTATTCCGTTATTTGAATACCCACGCCCGTAACGGCAGTCAAGACATGCACCTCTGTGGTTAAAGGTGGGGCTCTGTGAGGCGTGAAATGACTACAGCACACATATCATAATTCATATTTCCCCATGGCCCGCATAATTTATTTTTGCAATTACATTGTGCGTGTGTTTTTTTCCCTGAGCAAAAGGTAAGGTGAGGACACATTACAATCTTGCGATTGTTGTGGTGGATCCTATTGAGGGGCCAGGGCCTGTATTCATAAAGCATATTGGAGTAGAAGTGCTGATCTAGGATCAGGTTCCCCTGTTCATAATATTATTAATTAAGACCTAAAGCAAGTACTGATCTGAGATTAGCACTCGTACTCTGAGATGCTTTGAGCAAATGGGCCCAGGTCTTTTTTGGAGCCATCCCACTGGACACAGACCTCACTCAAAGTCTAGTTTAGATTAACATTTGGTTGAGTTGTCAACGGACGTGAATTAAATGACAGCTGTGATGGAAACAGGAAGTTTCAGTATAATTTTATAAATGCTGAGAATTTGACAAATACAAATATCCTTACTTATCCATAATAATCTCATCGYGTAGACTAGCCTACCCACACAGCCTACACATGCTATATCTGGCAGCTGTTGGCTGTTGCGCAGGTGTCAAGACCAGAGTAGCGACATTTGATATTTAACGGAACAGTTTTTTTTTTACGGAACCATTGGTAGAGTTGAAAATGTGATGGAAACACATTGAACTTTAGATTTTCATTCGGTATATGAAAACGTAAGCGAAAAGTACATTTTGTTTGCACTGTGTCATCACGCATGCATTTTTATCTGCAACAAGTCMGTTTGGTGGAAACACCACTGGTGGGAAAATGCGCAGATTTTCTTTATGCAGATTTTTTAAATATTTGCATGAAAATCTGTTGCCAATTGGATGGAAACCTAGCGACTCATTACATTTTTCAAATCCAATCAGTTTCCCACATTGATTCACCGTCATCACATTTGTTATAATGACCCAGAAACAAAGTTGATTCAACCAATTTTTGCCCAGTCGGATGCCTTCCCCTGGAGGACGGTGTGATAACCTCAAAGTAGAAGATGCTGTAATCTAAACGTCGATACAATAATCCCAGACATCAATTTCTGGTTCCTATGCTGTGTCTTGAGGGTTATACAGTAGACAAGATTCCTCTATTGTCTATTCGGTCCATTTTCTAAAGGTTCTGCGGACGTTACTGCCACAACCTTTTCAGGAACAGTGCATTCGTTTTTGTATGCAACAAATGTTTGAATGTCATCACAAGGTGAACAGGTACAGCATGGTTAGTAAGTTGTAGGTAGTAAAAATGAACTTTGCTAGTGTATCAAAGTTCTGTCCATAACTTTCTTTTTAAATGGCCCGGATGGTCTTTACCCTGACCCATTTCAAACCTTGCGGGAGCCGGGAGCCAAACAGAGCAGAGCACCCACCACACAGGCAGTAGCCAGCATCCTCTTGTATCCACTGGAAATTATGGAATATATTAATACCAATGGAGGACTCTGACCTTATACACAAATTGATGGCAATGAATATGTGCTCAACAAGTATGTTTTGAAAAATGGGAAACGAACGCTTTAAACTCCCCAGTGACAGCACTGGAAATATCTCAAGTGCTTAACAATAAGGTAGAAATGAAATGCCAGCTGAGTGAATTCGAGCATCGCACTCCGATAGCTACTACTTTGCTCCTAATAAGCCTGCCATGAACAACAGCCAGGGAGGAGCTGCATTTGAATATCCATTCATTGCCTGCTTGCTTTGCTAAATCTCGCAATTTACATTATGCTACGCTACTGACGATAGTATTACAGCAGCTTTTCCCCCTGCTATTAGCTCTTTCCTGTTTTTTTATGTCTGAATTGGATAATTGGGCTGACAGCCTCATCACGTTGAGCCTAAAATGGCGGGTTTCAGTTTAATTGTCTCTCCCAGGGGTCATTTGTGTGTGACCTCCACAAAGTAATCAAAGCTGGTCGACTTCCATTTACTTTAATACAGATGAGCCCTGCAGTGCTGGGGGGGGGTTCTAATAAGTTAACATATGGAATTCTTTGAGGATGCTCATATTTGATGAAACATTGAATTAGCCCATAGAAACGCATTGAATAACAGATTCATACATGGAAAAACAGATAGTCAAAATATAAATCAAAAGGAAATGGGTTTTAAATTGTCTGTCCTATATCTGAGAGATCARATCAGGATCAGATCAGAAGTAATTTTTTTACCCATTTAAAACTTAAAAAATTGTCCRCTGAACTACTTCCAAATCTACTTCCATACATTTTTTAAACTACCTTCAGACGAGTGACAACTGGCATGCACGCGTYCGTGAGAGTTATGTGAGGCTTGTAGGCCAAACCGTTCAGGTGCTACAGACGTTTTTGTGAGAAGACTGATTTGGGGATGTGTCATGGTCTGACAAACAACACTGTAGCTCGGCCACCTTCCACCGCAAATGTGGATGTGGTAATTGAGACGCAGCCCATGCAAAAAAATATATATCTCCAGCTTAAACTGACAGATTTTGCTGGGGATTTTTGTATTATGCTAATTACATTTCCACAGGGTGCGGACATCATCTCTTAATCACTGGATCTTCCTAAACCAAATTCTTATGGCCGACTTTTATAACTCTCTCTTCTCCGGAGCAGGGGGCACGGGGTCAGTCTCATCAAAATGAGATGTTGAGTACATCACATGAGTGTGTGTGGAAGGCCACCGTTCTTCTGTAGCGAAATATGTTTACAGAACGCAGGTGGCGAGCTGTTATTTATGGAAAAAAGGGTATGGCTTGACTTTGCAGAGACATGTTATTTGATTCCAAGATTGAGTTTCCCTTTCAGCCATTGGATAATTTTTTTAATCTGAATAAATACGTGTTTTTAAGTGTATTTCCTCAAACTGACAGAGGGTCAGGGAGAGGGAGGGAGAGGGAGGGAAAGAGAGCGAGAGAGAGAGGGAGGAAGGAAGGAGAGAAAGAGAGGAGGGCGGAAGGAGAGAGGGCAGGAGGGAGAGAAAGAGATGGATGGAGAGCGAGAGAGAGAGAGATAAAACGAGAGAGATTGAATGCAGAATAACCCTGAATGTCCTTCATCACACTAAACTCCAGGTGATTCATTGCCACCTGTCTATATCACGGTTCATAGCAATTTTACACATAAAACATGTCTGTGTTAGTTCATATGACAAAATTTTGGAATTAATTACGTATTAGAATGATTTTAATTAAAAKMAAAWAAAATGAAAAGCATGACACTCATACTTTTGCATATGTTACTCACCTTTTCCATGTAAGGGCTTCGCTGTGGCACAAACTAGCATTCAAACTAAGACTTCACCCCTTTCCCCACTAAAAGAGCTGCCTTGATCCCCTGTTACACCCCACAGGTAGACATCCAGGTATGGAGCACACTACATTTGAAAGAAAATGTTTAGAGAGCATACTTAAGAGAATTATTCACGTCCCCATGTTGTGACTTCTACAAGCAGCAGAAGCAGACAAATGAGGTGGTATTATAATTTTCTTCAGACTGTGTTTGAGAATTTTTGTCTCACTCGGCGCCTCGGTTATAATACTGACTTAATTCATTATTCGTCCTGCAGATGATGCTAGCAGAAACACACACACACACACAAACACTTGATCTCTCTCTCTCTCTTTCTCTCTCTCTCTCGCTCTCACACACACACACACATACATAGTTTTGCTTTATCATTATGGGGTAGTGTGTTTAGATTGATGAGGGAAAAAAACAATTTCAGAATAAGGTTGTAACGTAACATAATGTGGAAAAAGTCAAGGGGTCTGATTACTTTCCAAATGCACAGTACTCTGACTCTGGAGTCAAAATGCTAGAAGATAGTGAAAAACATGAACTTTTTAAAATAGGCATGTAACTGACCTTGACTGAAATTGTCTACCTCTGTTTCTGTTAATATTCCCGTCAGTACTTTTATGGGCATGTTGCCACTAAATAAATCAATGGCAAATTATACCAATTCATTTGGCGCCTGTGGATCTTCTGAAGCTAGATTTACCCGAACATTCAGAGGGTGGAAAAGTACAGAAACTGATAAAAGTAGTTAATTGATGACGCAAGGGCAGGCAAGCACTAAATGGAGTGAACATTTCATTCACATTGTGTCCATAGTGTACCTGTGTGCAAGTTCGTATGGATCATCAAGACTCTCTTTGTTGTCTACTAGACTAAACATTTTGTCTGAAAAGCCATGTCAGACTGAAGTTTATTCACCAATAAAATTCCTGGCTGCTTTGTGCACCTCTGTGACGGTCCTCAACTGAAGGGCTCTCACATCTTCTCCAGTACCAGTCTTTCTCGGCTAATTTGCATACTAAGCTAAATATACAGCCTGGTCTTATATACTATACATAACATAGTAAATGTAAATCCGGGACACTCAAATTAGTATGACATGTTACCTTTGGTATGGTTACATAAGACAGACGGTTAAAGCAAAAACRAAAGTAGGGTGGTTGGTTGGTCAGGGTGCGAGTATAACGCATCTCATCACGGACAAATATAGCATTTTAGCTAATTAGCAACTTTTCAATGACGTACTACTTTTTTAGATACTTTGCAACTACTTAGCATGTTAGCTAACCCTAACCTTAACCCTTTTAGCTAACCCCTTACCCTTTAACCTAACAATTAACCCTAACCCTAACTCCTAGCCCAGCTAACGTTAGCMTGTCTAGCTAACGTTAGCAACAACAAATTGGAAATTGTAACAGTTTAGCAGTTTAGCAAATTTGTAACATATTGTACGAATTGCAATTTGTATAAATGTGTACGAATTGGAAGTCATATGAATTGTAATTCGTAACATCATACAAAATGAATGATGGACATCCACAAATTAATACATACCAGACGAAACATAACATATCATACTAAATAGAGTGTCTCGGATTTACATACAGAATAAGAAGAAATACTCTGAGACCAATTTAAATTAGAATGAAGTACTATATAAATAAAACCCTTTTATTATTACCTCGTTCAGCAGGGCCTCTCTTTTACATAGAGACCAAAGCAGTGTGGAGTGTATGGACCACCCTGGTTGACTGTCCAGCACTGACTCCCAAATGTGGCACTCAAAATGTCCACTGAGAAAGAGGAAGACAGTGGGTCTGGCACAGTGGAGCTGATGCCAGCCTGATTTCTTAGTTGATTTCAAACACAACAGAAGGAGATGTACTCTCTCTCTCGCTCGTTCTCTCTTTCTTTCTTTTTTTTCTCTCTCTCTCTTAGTTGTGTATTTTCTGTTTTCTTCTACTCCCCATCTCTCTCTCTCTCTCTCTCTCTCTGCTGGTCTATCCCTCCACCAGCAGGGGTCCCTCTGTGTCCAGGAAAAACAGGCTGCCACTATCCACCAACACAGATGAAGAGAGAGGGAGAGAGAAAGAGAGAGAGAGGTAAACAGAATACAGGAGTATGAGTAAGGAAGAGAGTTGGAGAGAAAAACAATGATGGTCGGAAAGAGAGTAGTTGGTGGTTGAGAGAGTGAGGGAAATGGCAAGAGACTGGAGGTAGGACATTGTGAGATGTCAGATTGGTKCAGACAGCAAGACAAAAATATTTGGGACAGAATGTGGGCGGGCTGACAGAAATGGTGGGAACAAGAGGGAAAGAGGGAGAGAAGGAGATGGAGGGATTCTGGACGATTGAAAACCCTTTGACTCTAAGATTACAAATGTCCCAATTGGGACAATAAAGATGATTGATTTGATTCGATTCAATTTATTAGGATCCCCATTAACCGACGCCAATGGCGGCAACTAGTCTTACTGGGGCCCGACAGATAACGAAAAAGACATTACAGACAAAAGACTTTACAATTGACATACAGTGCCTTCGGAAGGTATTCAGACCGCTTGACTTATTCTAAAATAAATAAAAAATAAATAATAATCCTCAGCAATCTACACACAATACCTYATAATGACAAAGCAAAAACTGTTTATTTTTWATTTTTTAGYAAATGTATAAAAAAACTAAACCAGAAATACCTTATTTACATAAGTAATCAGACACAGTTTCTACAACTTGATTGGAGTCCACCTGTGGTAAATTCAATTGATTGGAATGATTCGGAAAGACACACACCTGCTATATCAGGTCCCACAGTTGACAGTGCATGTCAGAGAGCAAAAACCATTCCATGAGTTTGAATTAATTGTTCGTAGAGCTCCGAGACAGGACTGTGTCGAGGCACAGATCTGGGGAAGGGTACCAAAAAATGTCTGCAGCATTGAAGGTCCCCAAGAACACAGTGGACTTCATCATTCTTAAATGGAAGAAGTTTGGAACCACCAAGACTCTTCCTAGAGCTGGCCGCCCGGCCAAACATGGAATCGGGGGAGAAGGGCCTTGGTCAGGGAGGTGACCAAGAATGCGATGGTCCGCTCTGACAGAGCTTCAGAGTTCCTCTGTGGAGATGGGAGAACCTTTCAGAAGGACAACCAAGATTCTCTGGTCTGATGAAACCAAGATTGAACTATTTGGCCTGAAAGCCAAGCATCACATCTGGAGGAAACCTGGAACCATCTCTATGGTGAAGCATGGTGGTGGCAGCATCATGCTGTGGGGATGTTTTTCAGCGACAGGGACTGGGAGACTAGTTAGTATCGAGGGAAAGATGAACAGAGCAAAGTACAGAGAGATCCTTGATGAAAACCTGTTCCAGAGTGCTCAGGACCTCAAACTGAGACGAAGGTTCACCTTCCAACAGGACAACGACACTAAGCACACAGCCAAGACAATGCAGGATTGGCTTCAGGACAAGTCTCTGAATGTCCTTGAGTAGCCCAGCCAGAGCCCGGTCTTGAACCCGATTGAACATCTCTGGAGAGACCTGAAAATAGCTGTGCAGCAACGCCCCCCATCCAACCTGACAGAGCTTGAGAGGATCTGCAGAGAAGAATTGAAGAAACTCCCAAAATGTAGGTGTGCCAAGCTTTTAGCATCATACCCAAGAAGACTCGATGCTGTAATCACTGCCAAAGGTGCTTCAACAAAGTACTGAGTAAAGGGTCTGAACACTTATGTAAATGTGGTATTTAAGTTTTTTAAATTTTATATAAATTAGAAACACTTTAAAAAAAACTGTTTTTGCTTTGTCATTRTGGGTTATTGTGTGTAGATTGATGAAGGGAAAAAAAACAATTTAATATTTTTTTTAATAAGGCTGTAACGTAACAAAATGTGAAAAACGTCAAGGGGTCTGAATGCTTTCCGAAGGCACTGTACATTTAAAAACATTAGCATGTAGTGTGTGCATCTATTGATTGATTGATTCGCCAGTAGCATTGCTCATTATAAACCGTTGGATGTACAGTACAAAAAAAGCCATACAAACCAACTGGACATTGAAAGTAGTGTGATCCTATGGGTGATTCTATTTAGCAGGGTTTTTCTACACTGCTAAACTCACCAACAGTCCTGTCACACTCATCAATCATCCACAATGCCCCTGTTCCCCAAGGTAGCTGTCACCTAATCCTTTCTCTTCTCCGAGTCCAAATTCCCTCTTTCTTTCTCTCTCTCTCTCTTTCTGTCCATACCTATTGTTTCAGTCCTGCAAGCCAAAGAGTAAAAGTTAAAACACATTAGTGAATGAATACGTTTGGATTATCCCAGACGACCCTGTTGTGTTTAAGAGTGAACCTTCTCTCTCTTTACTTTTCTTAATGTTTCTTATTCTTCTTGTGAAAGGGCACAGAGAGAATGGCTCAAGGGGTAACCAAACATCCACAWGTGTTCTTGGAAGCACTTCTTGAAAAGTACCTTCAGTGTGTGTGTGAGCATGCTTGTACTGTATGTATGTGCAATGTTGCATGTACGCCCTTGAGTAAGGCACTTAACCCTAATCGCTCCTGTAAGTCGCTCCTGTAAGTCGCTCTGGATAAAAGCGTCTACTAAATGACTAAAATGTAAAATGGAGATGGAGGTATGGTATATCAATGTCAGTAATAGCATTCAAAAACGTGACTCACTTTGAGTTACTATTTGATGTGATCAACAGATTTGAAATGAGCCCTAATACTTCAGCTCCTTTCCAGGCAGCAGATCAACATCTTTCATATCTTGACGAGACACTTCTGAAACAAGCAGCCATAGGCCTTTTCATCACTCGGCCACAGTGTACTTGACTACACGATAATGAAGTGTAGCACTGTCATTATGGCACGCTGTCTCGCAACACTGACAACTGTAACAAATATTGCCTGTCTGCATAACAGAGAATTTTCACAAAATACAATTATGTTCAGATTTATCTGTATATCCTCTGAATACTCTGCAAAGTGGATATGAGGGATACAAGAAATAACGGGTTCTAATGTATTGCATCCTGTGTAAGACATCGAGTCACAGTAAGTCTGTCGCAAACAACTTCCTTGTTGCTTTTATTTACCATTATTGTTAGCTCTGACCAAAAATGAATTATGGTTTCTTCTCCAGACAGAGATCGCAAAGTAATTTCACTGGCCCCCTCCTTTTATTTGAAGAGAAAATATATTTTGCAAGGAAGCCACTCTGCTTGCT